>NC_039513.1:0-33645 GCF_003672135.1 Ooceraea biroi | reverse complement strand
TCACCTCGTATGTATTGCCGGTATATATATAATAAAATATATATATATACATATGATGACTAATGTGTTTATTGTTTATCTCGGATGTTTTTTGTACGGTACGGAAAATAAAGACATATTATTAGATGAATGAAATAAACAAGTTTGTTTCCTTACATGTAGTGTGCTATGTAACGTTCACACGGAAGCATTATTTCTTTCTGAAAAGAGCGACAGTGAAAATGTGAGAAAATATGAATTTGTTTTTACTGGGCTCAGAATTAAAAGATAGAGCAACAACATTACAATGGGCGAGAGAATTGGGACTGATACCTAGTTCGCGGTATTGTAATACTCATAAGCAGCAAATGGTTTTAGATGACTCTCGAGGTGTATGTGGAGAATTTTGATGTCGAAAACGCCGAAAATATGATCATAATGTAACTTTCAGTAGAAACACATATTTTGAAAGGTGCCATATATCACCGGAAAAATGTTTGACATTAATATATTGTTTCGTTGTTGGAATGTCTTTCGAGCATGCTGTTCGTGAAAGCAGTTGGATTAATGGAGAACAAACATCTACTGAAACAGTAGCAGATAGATATTCTTTCTGTCGTGAAGTTCGTGCAATAATTAGACAAACAATATGATGAAGAAGGTTTTCTTCTATTTAATATTTATTTTTTATTATGATATATAATATAAATATATTAATATTTAATATATTAAATATTTTATACTATTAATTAATATATAATTTTTATTTGCAAATATATATCAAAAAATATTTAATTACTGCTATAATAATTTATTTGAAAATTTTATATCTTTATCAGGTTATATTGGAGGAGAAGGTTGCATTGTTGAAGTAGATGAATGCAAAATCGGTCGAAGAAAATATGAACGGGGGCGTCTAGTTGAGGGATCTTGGATATTTGGAATGATAGTCCACGGACAATCTATAGATTATTAAAAAGAAATATGTCCTAACAATCAACGAGATGAATCAACTTTATTGAGTTTAATAAAAAAAACATGTTGCTCTCGATACTGAAATTCATTCTGATTGTTGGAAAGGATATACAAATTTAATACAACATGGATATAAGCACAAGACTGTTAATCATTTTGTAGAATTTGTGGATACTGACAGTGGAGCACACACTCAAACTATTGAATCATCGTGGCGAATAATGAGAAGGTCGCTGAGTCGGGGGGGTATTAGGATAGACAATTTAGCTGACCATTTGTGTGAGTTTTATGGCGACGAAATGTGAAAAAATATCATTTAGATCCATTTCAAAAATTAATTACAGATATTAAAAAAGTATATTTTGGTTCAAAATAATAAATTTATTAAAAAACTTAAAAATTTCAATGTTTATTGTATTTATATTTAATCCATTTGTACTTTATGTTGCTTGCCTCGGGTTTAGTTGGCGATATGGTTCCAAATCGACTGGGTTATCGACTGTCCACGCGAAGTGAGGTTCACTTCATTAGTAAGTTGGGTTGGGTTAGGTTAGGTTAGGTTAGGTTTTCATAGAGAGGGATGGGATCCAGGCGGGGGGGTCGCGTAGGGTAGGCGCTGGTAGGAAATGGGTATCCCTACCAGTTGCATAAATCCTCCACGATGGGAAGTTACGGTACAAGTGGTGGTGGCCCCACTTTACCGTATTCTGGGATGTGCTCCGGGGGGAGCGGTTAGGGATATACCAGCGCGGGTTGGGAGCGATGGAGGCCTCGAGGGCCCTCTCCCATGGTAATGCTTCGGCTGAGCTGGGAGGAACCTCTTGGTGACCTATGCACCCTCCCGCGCAAGGCAGGCCATGGCGGTTATAGGTTTAGTGGGTTAAAGCCCCACACTCCCCCGTGCGTCCTCCCAGGGACCACGGGAAGTCGAAGAGGATTCCCCCGCCTTAACAAAAAAAGAAAGGTTAGGTTTTCATTTTGATCAAAAAGGAAAGTTTTTACACAGTTTTACAAATATCCAGCCGAAAAAAACAAAATCACTATTTATTACTTTGTTTGAACTTTTTATGTCTTTATCTTTCTTGTCGGTAAAAATCCATTTCAGGGTATTCATTTGAGTTATTCAAGCATTTTCACTAAAGGATATGTAAATCGGGTGTGGAAGCTTTTCGGAAGTTTATCCCTTGGAATGTCATCAATTGTATGACAATAACTATGTTTCCATCGAGGGTTAAAGTCGGGTCAGAGTCGGGTTGGGTTATCCGTTTCCATCGGACCTTTGGTAGGGTTCAGGTTCGAGTTTGGTGTTTCTACCGCAAGAGCGCTCATTCCAACTCGACTCTGACCCGACTCTAATCCGACTTTAACTCTCGATGGAAACATAGTCAATATTCCTTAAGTGGGTTCTATAGGCATCGACATCTTTGCGGAACGACAAAAAAAGCCGCGAGTACCATCAGGTCCTGATGGCATTCTCATCACGTTCTCAGGTAAATGCATCATTGTGATACCACTGTTACTTCTAGATCGACAGAATCCATTTTGTTCCGAACCCGAAGAACATAAAGATAATCTTCTGATGTTCATATCGTAACCAGAATCACGACTGCATGTTGATAATCTTCTAGAACGATCCGTAATCAATCGATTCACGACGACTTGTGATATAACAGCTTTCTTCATGTTCCATAGAGGAACCTACAACAGATGATAAAATCATAAATTAATTATGTAGGTTTTCCAGCAAGTTACACAGACGATACAGTGTAACACTGTGTCCAACACAGAATGTTCCAACTGTGACACTGTGTCACACTGCTCGACATAGTAAAAAGCTAAGTACAAGCGTGTAAAATGTCCCAGTGTTACCAATATTTTAAGAAATCTTATATTTAGTATTTAAATGGTGGTTTCCAAAATTTGTATAATAAAAATAAAGAACCGTAATACTCTACTGAGATTTTTAGAACCATAATACTCTACTGAGGTTTTCAGAAATCAAACCTACACTTTACTGTTCCAACAAGAACTTTACACGGTGTAACACAGTGCAATTTTCCGTGTCCTTGCTGGAAAATAGCCATCATTTAATATTAAGGGGATTCTGGAGTCGTCTGTATTACCGACGTAGTAAATAACATTTTTTAATGTAATCTTTTTATTGATTGCGCAGAATGAAAAATCCTCTTGAACGATGAAAGAAATCTTGCACGATATCAAGGAACTAATTTTTTACTCTTGTCTACGATTTTACATGCGAAATTTGGCATGGAATTTTCCAAACAATGGATTTTTTTATTACGTTTCTAAATTCACTTTGAAAAGCATCATCGTATTCATTTAATGTGTGACCAGTGTGGATGATAGCCATTTCGTACATGCAAAGCCAAATTGTTATATTAAACACATTATTGTACGAGGTTAGGTTAACAAGCCGATAACAAACCTGTAATTTTCGAACTTTTTCCCGTTTCGAGGCTTTGTATATACGAAATAGCTATCATCCACACTAGCCACATATTAAACGAATACGATGATGTTTTTCGAAGTGAATTTAGAAACGAAATAAAAAATTCATTGTTTGGAAAATTCCATGCCAAATTTCGCATGTAAAATTGTGGACAAGAGTAGATTAGTTCTTTGATATCGTGCAAACGGATTTCTTTCATCGTGCAAGAGGATTTTTTATTTATTCTAACTAATAAAAAGATTTCATTAAAAAATGTCATTTACTTCGTCTGTATTACCGGCGAAATCGGTGATTTTCCTGCACACTAATCTTTTTATTAGTTGCACAGAATAATAATTCCTTTTCCACTATTAAAGTACACCCAGTAATGAACTGTAAGGTGGTTGATTTTATCTTAAAAACGAGGAAAAGTTAGAAAATTACAGTTTTGTTATCGGCTTGTGACATAACCTCAAAATGATGTGCTAACATATTTGCTATAATATTTTTGTTTTGCAGTTTGTACGCCTAAAGTAACACCAGCTTACAATCAGGACAGGATCAAGGAAAATTATGAAACTTTTAGAAATGAGGTTGCTCCCTTAAACTAAATAATTACCGAAATGAGTTTAAAAGCCTAGTAAAAAAGATTAGCGTGCAGGAAAATTTCGTGAATATGAATGTGAAAAATGCAGTGAAAAATCGAAGTAAAGGATAAAACAGAGCACGAGATTAGGTCCTGGATATCGTGCAAAAGGATTTTTCATTCTGCGCAATCAATGAAAAGAGTTATTAAAAAAACTCATTCATTCTATCGGTAATACAGACGACGCGAAGGAGTTCACTAGCTACTCCTTTAGAGCATATATACTGGAGGAGGAATTGTCCATATCTCCCCTACTACGAATGTCAGGCAAACATCTGTGCGAGAGAGAAAGGTATAAAGTTCTATTCGTCCACTGTGCGCATGCGTTTCTATGACCGCGCATCCAAGCTGCACATCCATATGTCCGACGCGTATAAGTCGTATACAAGTCGCATTTGCTTAAGGGGGGAGAGTCAAGTAAATGACCTAAACTGTGTGATTTTTTTTTCGAAGAGAATAATAAATCGATTGTTTTGAAAATTAGTGCATGTTTTTATATAGTATTTAAACTGAATACAGGAATTTGTTTATGTAAAAATAATAAAAATTCATTGAGCAGTAGCTGGTCGAAGTTGCCTCCTCCGCGAACGCGCCGTGGATCGCAGCTCAGTGAATTTTCAAACAATCGATATGTCCTTGTAGATACATATACTTTAACATCTTCTCCTCAGCATGAACCTAACGGATTGTGAAAATTTTTGCAATAAACAGTTGTTTTTTGCAATTGTTTGTAAAGAAAAAAGTCGTTTTTTTTAAATTGCTATTATTTTCTCAATTTAAAATTTTTTTCTTAAATAGGTTCATGCTGAGGAGAAGATGTTAAAGTATATGTATCTACAAGGACATATCGATTGTTTGAAAATTCACTGAGCTGCGATCCATGGCGCGTTCGCGGAGGAGGCAACTTCAACCAGCTACTGCTCAATGAATTTTCATTATTTTTACATAAAAAAATTCCTGTGTGCAGTTTAAATACTATATAAAAACATGCACTAATTTTCAAAACAATCGATTTATTATTCTCTTCGAAAAAAATCGCAAAGTTTAGGTACTTGACCCTCTCCCCTTAACCTATTTTTCTGTGTCGCGCTGATTAATCTGAGCATATTAATTTAATATATACACAAAATGCCTTATTAAAAGTATTATAGAAATATATATCCCTCTAAAAAACCTTACAAAGGTAAAAAAATACGTCAATACATAAAAAAGCAAAACTAAATATGTTGAAATCCATATACTATGTTTACACGAGCGCTACTCCTGTAGTAACTTATTCGAATTATCGTAAGTTACTATAATTCGAGTAAGTTACTAGAAGTAGCGCTCGTGTAAACGTAGTAATAGTTAACTAGCCAAGTACCTAGAAGCAATTCAGTTTGAGGATTTGTAATTTGAAATAATACTTGGCGTGCCCGGGTCGCATTGGACATGCATTCTTCTAAATTTGTACTGCCTTGAGTATTTTCACTAATGACTCGTAAATCTTTGTATTTGGTAATATTAAAACAAATACGTTTACAGTTTTGCACATTAGCGGAGTGATTATAAATATCCCTTTTCATTACTCACTCAATACAAATAATTTACACATAGAGTTTACACAAATTATAGGTAGGACGTACGTTTTAATGCGACCCGGGCACGCCAAGTATTATTTCAAATTACAAATCCTCAAACTGAATTGCTTCTAGGTACTTGGTTAGTTAACTATGGATTTCAACATATTTAGTTTTGCTTTTTTATGTACTTGGCGTATTTTTTTACCTTTGTAAGGTTTTTTAGAGGGATCTCATTACTTTTTGTAAAAATTTGTTACATTTCATTAATTTTAAATGTTTTTATGTATTTTTGTATTGCCACAATAATATGTCATTTTATTTCTGCTGTGAGATCTCATCAAATATAAAAATGTTGGATAATAAAGATTTATCTAATCGTGCAAATATTCTTAATATTTCTAATTGTCAAATATAAATTGTGACAATTTAAAATTTTCTCTCTCTCCCTCTCTCTTTCTTTCTCGGTTTCATTCTATGAGTATAAAATGTTCCAACTTATATCTTAAATTGTCATCATTTATATTTCAAAATTAGAAGAATTATATCCTTATCATTGCGACGCTATCACAATGATTTCGTTTAAAACAAGTAATTTTTAATTTTTTATATAATAGTTTTTGCGATTTATATCTTAATCGTAAAATAAAATATTTTCCATGTATTAAAATCAGTTTTAATTCATAATAAATTAAATCGTGCATCTGTGAACGCACCTTTGAGTGACAAAATCGCTTTGCATGTTATGTGCGAGCATACGTACGTGAGTTTGAACCTGATTTCGGAAAAGGAGGAAAACGAAACGTCACAATTCTAACATTCAGTTACAATATCTCAGGATAAACTGCACCAATCTTATTCGAATTGGTCGCAATCGAAAGCTTGCATCCATAATATGCTATTAAAGTGCCGTTAGATTTTTACATAAGGCTTTAGTTCCTGAAATATTTTAATCAAAAGTTTGTTTGACATGAATTTGGCATGAAATTCCGGATAAGCTATACGGTAGCGCTTGACGTTTATGCAATGAATTTGGCAACGTTCGACGTCTATGCAGTGATGCTTATTGCTCGAAACCTTGTTTTTTTACGTACTTGACGTCGCGACGCTATCGTGTCGCTTGATAAATTTACGGGTGCATTATGAAGCCAAGTGTGCGACTAATTTAGTTGAAAAAAAATATATTAGGCATAAGTTTACCAAATTAATTCATTTTGTACATGAATAAAGATCAAGCGACGCGGTAGCGTCGCGACGCCAAGTACATAAAAAATAAATAGCCGCTTGATACGGCACTGGCGCGGCATCGTCGAGGCGCTACCGTATAGCTTATCCGGAATTTCACGTCACACAAACTTTCGATTAAAATATCTCAGAAATTAAAGCCTTATGTAAAAATCTAACGGCACTTTAATAGCATATTATGGATGCAAGCTTTCGATCGAGACCACTCCGAACGCGATTGGTGCAGTCTATCCTGAGATATCGTAATCGTATGCTAGAATTGTGACGTTTCGTTTTTCTTCTCCAGTCCAGATTCTTGTTCAGACTCACGTACGTACGCTCGCACGCACACAAGCAAAGCGAGTTTGTCCGTCAAGGTGCGTTCACATAAGCGCGTTATGGAGAATTCACACTGCGTCTGATACGTTGAGTATTGAGATATCGCGAATCTGCTTGCGCTGACTTTTTGACAATCGTTTGTAGTTTCGTTTTGTTTGTAGTTGAACTGTTCAAAAGGTATTAATTAACATTTGTTTAAATAAAAATAGCTAACTTTGCCATTTCTTAAGATATCGCGAATCCGCTTGCGCTGTCTTTTTCAGAATCGTTTCTAGTTGTTTCGTTTGTAGTTGAACTTTCAAAAGTTATTAACATTAGTTTAAATAAAAAATAGCTAACTTTGCTATTTAAGATATCGCGAATCCGCTTGCTCTATTTTTTTCAGAATCGTTTCTAGTTGTTTCGTTTGTAGTTGAACTTTTAAAAGTTATTAACATTTGTTTAAATGCAAAATAGCTAACTGTGCCATTTGTTAAAATATCGCGAATCCGCTTGCACTTTCTTTTTCAGAATCGTTTGTAGTTGTTTCGTTTCGTTTGTAGTTGAACCGTTCAAAAGTTATTAACATTTAAAGGAAAAATAGCTAACTTTGCGATTTGTTAAGATATCGCGAATCCGCTTGCGCTGTCTTTTTCAGAATCGGTTGTAGTTGTTTCGTTTCGTTTGTAGTTGAACCGTTCAAAAGTTATTACCATTTGTTTAAATAACAAATAGCTAACTTTGCCATTTATTCAGATATCGCGAATCCACTTGCGCATTCTTGTTCAGAATCATTTGTAGTTCTTTCGTTTTATTTGTAGTTGAACCATTCAAAAGTTATTAACATTTGTTTAAATAACAAATAGCTAACTTTGCCATTTATTCAGATATCGCGAATCTGCTTGCGCTGTCTTTTTCAGAATCGTTTGTAGTTGTTTGTAGTGCTTTTCGTTTGTAGTTTAACAGTTCGAAAGTTATAAACAATTAAACAAATTACAAAAAGCTAACTTTGTCATTTCTGGAGATATTGCGAATCCGCTTCCGCTGACTTTTTCAGAATCGATTTAATATAACATAAACCTGAAGAGGAAGAAAGACTGCTGGAGAAATTGGAAGATGGTTTAGTTGAGAGACAAAGTCCGTGAGAGAGAGAGATATATTTTCGTAGTATACTGATTTTAATGTGAGCGCAGGCTGGCGAATATATTTTAATCTGTATCTTTAACATAATACTTACTATCTATACTATAAATATTAGTTTCACTTTGAATTCTTACCGGTGTACGATAGAGTTCTTTTGTAGCAAAATAATTTCTGCGATCGGTGTATGGTATGTGTATGTGTGTTTTATGTAAGTGCACAAGTGTACATATACTTTATAGAGAATTTAAACGCCAGATAATTAGGAATAATAATTAATAACAAAAATAATCTATAAATAATTTATTTTTTGAACAATTAAATTCTATGCTATTTAAATTTTAAAAATTTACAAAAAGGAGTGAGATCCCTACAAAATCTTTTTTTAAAAAAGAAAAAATATATACGCCAAGTACATAAAACGTGTCGGACTTTGTAAAAACAGTGTAATTCACAAAATCTTTCTAAAAAAGCTTAATTATTCATTATTCATTCAAAAATATATATGAAATCAATGCAAGTAGCCAAGTGAATAGCCAAGTGTGTAGCCATAGTGAAGCAAAAATAGCCAAGTTATCGTTGTTATTATTCGAAAGTGCACTGTTCACAAATGGATATGAAATCAATGCACTTTATCTAGTATTTCTTTAAAAATGGATTTTGTCAATGCAATATCCAATAATTACATACAACAACAGATTTATGCAAACTTAATCCAACAATTATATGAAACAAAAGTTTTATATCATAGTGAAGCAAAAAACTTGGCGTGCCTAGGTTAAGATGGAATAGCCCACCAATGTTTTATAATATAGAAATTATTATGCGGGCACGCCAAGTTTTTTGCTTCACTATAATATAAAACTTTTGTTTCATATAATTGTTGGATTAAGTTTGCATAAATCTGTTGTTGTATGTAATTATTGGATATTGCATTGACAAAATCCATTTTTAAAGAAATACTAGATAAAGTGCATTGATTTCATATCCATTTGTGAACAGTGCACTTTCGAATAATAACAACGATAACTTGGCTATTTTTGCTTCACTATGGCTACACACTTGGCTATTCACTTGGCTACTTGCATTGATTTCATATATATTTTTGAATGAATAATGAATAATTACGCTTTTTTAGAAAGATTTTGTGAATTACACTGTTTTTACAAAGTCCGACACGTTTTATGTACTTGGCGTATATATTTTTTTCTTTTTTAAAAAAAGATTTTGTAGGGATTTTAATATATTTGACTTTGACTCCAACTTTTCTTGGCTTTCGAGCTCTAAAATTCTGCTCACACACCATAATAAAATCACTTTTATATATAATAAAATCATATATATACACTCACTCCCAAAAAAAGCGGTACACCAAAATTTAGGGAAAAATTTACCAACCTTCAAATGATCATAACTTGGTAAATAATGAAGATAAAAATATGTTCAAAAATGCAAAATGAAGCTTCAAGTATCCACTTTAAGAATATTTGAATGGCAATTATGGTCGGCCATTTGATTCAAAATGGCGGATGACAAAATGAGAGGATGCAAAAGTGATAACCGAAAGTCCGAGTTTGTGACGGTGCATGGCGTGAATTAGATATCGCAGCCTAATGGGACCAAATGCAAATGAAAATATAGAGTGTTATCTTTAAAATGCTTTTTACCGAGCTCGATGCGATCATTTTTCGTTGAGTTGTGCAACTTTAAAAAAGAAAACACTCTGCTAAGTAAATTTGGAGTATCTCAACAAAAAATTATCGCATCGAGCTTTGCAAAAAAGCGTTCACACACACACACACCACAAGGAGGGTTTGGAGTCTTAAATTACTGTGGAACTGACGAACCACGGGGTCCTCATCCTTGTGATACACACACACACACACACACACCCCACAAGGAGGGTTTGGAGTCTTAAATTACTGTAGAACTGACGAACCACGGGGTCCTCATCCTTGTGATACACATACACACACACACACCTACATACACCTACACCCACACGCCTACATACACCTACACCCACACACGCACACACCACATAAGAAGGATTTGGAGTATAAAGAATAATGAACGCAGCAGTTGGAATTATAAAAGAACTAAACGAACCGCAGGGTTTTCTAATTCCTTAGGCCTTGCTGAATCGACGATATTGCAAATTCGAAATTGAATATCTCGGTACCTAACTATCCTAGCACAAAATTTCAAAAACGGTTTTAAAGCTTTGAAACCCTACTTTTCGCAATTTAAATCGAAATTGTGCACGACGAGTTTTTTAAAATGGCGGAAAGGGAGAGCATGCGAAATTGATAAATGAAGATTCGAGTTTGCGATGGCACATGGTGTAAAGTAGGTATTGCAGCCCAATGGGACTAAATGCATATAAAAGTATAGAGTTTTATCATTAAAACGCTTTTTTACAAAGCTCGATGCGATAATTTTTTGTTGAGATACTCCAAATTTACTTAGCAGAGTGTTTTCTTTTTTAAAGTTGCACAACTCAGCGAAAAATGATCGCATCGAGCTCGGTAAAAAGCATTTTAAAGATAACACTCTATATTTTCATTTGCATTTGGTCCCATTAGGCTGCGATATCTAATTCACGCCATGCACCGTCACAAACTCGGACTTTCGGTTATCACTTTTGCATCCTCTCATTTTGTCATCCGCCATTTTGAATCAAATGGCCGACCATAATTGCCATTCAAATATTTTTAAAGTGGATACTTGAAGCTTCATTTTGCATTTTTGAACATATTTTTATCTTCATTATTTACCAAGTTATGATCATTTGAAGGTTGGTAAATTTTTCCCTAAATTTTAGTGTACCGCTTTTTTTGGGAGTGAGTGTATAATATATCACTATATATAATAAAATCACATATGTTTATATATATATTAAAATCACTTTTATTTCATTTATAACCTTCAAGTTTGCTTCAAGCTCGTATAGCTCTTATAGCCCGTATCGTCTGCTAACGCATGCGCACAAAAGACACGTAGGACACTATATGTTTCTCTTTAATACACATAGGGATTTATATCTTTCTCACTCACACAGATTTTTCACTCACTTGCCAGTCGCCAATTCCTCCTCCAGTATATATGCTCTAAGGCCACTCCAGTATCCCCTTAAGTTTGCATTACCGACGGAATGAGTGAGTTTTTTTAATAGATCTTTTCATTGGTTGCGCAGAATGAAAAATCCTTTTTGCACAATGAAAGCAATCCTTTTGCACGATATCGAGGAACTAATCTTTTACCCTTGGTCACAATTTTAGAGATGCACATATGCTCAAAATTTTTATTCCAATCACACTTTTTTACTAGATTTCTGAAGTCTCTTTTAAGCCCTCAACACAATGCAAGGAACAGGCAATAAGAATAGGGAATAGGATCGTCTGTGTCATTTCAGCGCACAGATTCCACTGTGTATCATACGAGGCAAGCCACAAGTCGGTAATAAAACTGTAATTTTCGAAATTTTTTCTGTTTATAACATTAAGTCCTGGTCATTGACAAACATTTTTATGTGTATTGTAATTGTGGGAAAGGATTTGTTGTTTTATGCAACCAAAAAAAAGTCTGATTGGAAGAAAGTTCATGGTAAAATAGACGACTCCAGGATCCCCTTAAAACTCTTTCCATTAATAGTTTGTGTAGTACACAACAAAAAGAGAACTAATTTAACTAAAATGTAATTTTATTTGTAAGATAAGCAAAAGTTGTGTCGTTTATTTCAAATTTCGATGAACAACACAAAATATCGATTTTTGAAAAACTTTGTTTTAGTGTCAACTAATATTTACTCAAAGCTATATACTCTATTGTACTATGTATAAATGTAGCGTCAGCATACTACAAAATAATTCTTATAACACGCATTGACAGAACTGTATTTTTCATTTTTTTAATTAAAATTAAGTAAGTTTATAATTTTTCATCCGTTTTGACGCATAAGAGATTTTAAGATTTGCCCCTAGTAGCTACCATAAAAAATATCGCAGCTATTCAGTAATGTTCTGTTGAATTCGTGGTAGTTAACGGTTCAAGAAGATATAAAGATAAAAACTTTCTGTATTCTTCACAATTCCTTCTTGAATCTAGATGAAAAAGTGAAAAATCGCGAATTTTTACACTATGGGCTTCGGCAGACCAGCTCAACGCAACTCGCGACAGGCGACACACGACGCGCGTAGTGTCCTATAATAAGAGTCTGGACACCGCACGATTTGGCCTCCATACTCAGTCAAATATACCAGAAACGCTTATTCGCGATTGCTTTATAAATAGCATGGATAACTGCTCAGTTTCTTTGAGTTTCTCAGTTTTTATATATTAAAATAGATTAATTATTTTTCAAGTATTACGGTATCCAAATATTAATTTATTGCCAGCTACTGTATCTAATTTGGTGGAACCAATCAGAAATCACTTAGGCGGTGTCCAGACTCTTATTATAGGGACACTAGACGCGCGACGCGCGATATCAATCAGCTTATAGTTTTTATAGAAAAGCACACTCATTGGATATCGCGAGTCGCGTGTCGCCTGTCGCGAGGTGCGTCGCGCTGGTTTGCCAAAGCCCTATGTTCACTCATTTATAACATCCACAAGTCTTTAAGAAAGATTGACAATTATATACTACCCACACAGCACAAATGACTGTTTGCCGGCTGATAGTCGGCATTTTTCAGTCAACTTGAGTCAACTTTTTAAGTCGACATTTAGTCAACTATTTCAGGGATCAGCAAAAGTCTGAAATTGGGCACGGGCGCCCGCGAGTGCTCAGCTGCTGGGCATATCGACAATTGAATGAGACTGCAATTAATGTGTTACTTTTTAAATTATTACTTAAATGTATTTAAAATTTTTAATTAAATTTATTATATAACTTTAATTTATTATTAAAATGCTATGTTACACGCGCAAGTATTATGTATTACTATGTTATATGTTGTTATTTAAGAATCATCATATATACATATAGTGCGATATATTTGTGGGGGCTGCGAGTGCGTATCTGCGCCCTTGTTTCAATCTTCCTTCTTTTCATTCGCGGGCATCTAACGCATTCAGCTTTGCCCGCGGGCAATGCCCACTTGCCGATCCCTGAACTATTTGTTGGATGGTTTATTGTAGACTTTAATTATAGACTGAAAGTCGACCTAAGGTCGACCATTTTCGAAAGTCGAATCTAATTGCCATAAAGTCAACTTATAAGTCCACTTTTGGCTGACTGATAGACGACTATAGTCGAGTCATTTGTCGACTATTAGCTGACTATAAGTTGACATTCAGCCTGACTTCGACTTTTTAAAGTCGACTTTAGACTTCTTCTGCCGACTGACAGTCAACTAACAGTCGACTTGGTGCTGTTTGGGTATTTGATAGAACAAAGTTTCAACTTTAAGAATCCATTTTTTTGAATTACTGTACGATAATCTTTAATAACGTTATCTTCGAAGTCAAAATACTATTATATAATTTTTCTTCAACCCTCAATAATTCGGTAATAAAATCATTTAGAGAAATTTTGTCCTGAGATAAATTATAAAACAAATTCTAAATGTTACTTAAAAAAATCGAAAATTTTTCAGATTTGTTTTAAGTATGTAACACATCCAGAAGATGTGAGCAATGAAAGTGACCAAAAAATTCCCCCTTTTATCCAGCTTATCGTTTTTTATATGAAAAATTGCCTAAATTAAAAAAACTTAAAAACAATATTGATCCTTTTAAAAGTAAACATTTTAAGCCTATTTTTAGTTTAATTTTTTATTAGTTTGAATGAAGAGCAAGCAAACTGTCAGCAGTATGTCGACAGATTGACAACAGATTCAATCAGAATAATGCAACAGATCCGGTACCATCTGTGTCCGCATTAAGATTGTGTTCTGCCAGCAGATCCTGCTAACATGATCTGACAGCAGATTGGCGACAGAAACCGAGCAGAGCCTGCCGACATAACCTGGCGGCAGATTGGCGGCAGAAATAGAGCAGGATCTGCGCAGTGTAGTTGGCAGCAGATTGGGAGTAGAAATCGAGCAGGCTCTGCGAGAAAGTGCCGTAGTAGTACAAATTTATTGGAGCAATATTGGTTAACAATATAAATCTAATTTTTTATGTGGTATGAATTAATTTCTTATATTGGTCTACTATTTGTAAAGTAATCTGTTTTTTTAATCAATACTTAATTTGATTAAATGGGCAAATTTAATGCCTTCAGATTGCTTGCGGCGTGTGTGGACGTTGTCCATGAGAACCTCTTTGCCGCAAGTGCAAAAATTCTTAGAAAAATTAATATTATTATGTCAAGACGCGTATATTAACTTATATAACTGTCAGGCTAAATCTTAACGTCGAGTAAGAACTCGACATGTTCACCACCTAGCGGTGCGGAGCGAAAACGCATATTCCTAGCCGTGTAAATTTGAATAGTGTCAAAAGCTGCAGATCCTGTTCGGTTTCTGCCGCCAATCTGCTGCCAACTACACTGCGCAGATCCTGCTCTATTTCTGCCGCCAATCTGCCGCCAGGTTATGTCGGCAGGCTCTGTTCAGTTTCTGCCGCCAATCTGCTGTCAGATCATGTTATAAGCAGGATCTGCTGGCAGAACACAAGCTTAATGCGGACACAGATGGTACCGGATCTGTTGCATTATTCTGCTTCAAATCTGCTGCCAATCTGTCGGCATACTGCTGACAGTGTGCTTACTGGGTGGATTTTGTACCCAATCTGTGGCCTCTCTGCTCACATATTTTGTCGAACAGATTTTGCCAATGTCTGTTCTTCGCAGGTTTGGCTGACTGGGAGAGATGGTTGTTTGAATCTTCTCTATCTTTTAAAACAAATCAAGTGTTTCCATAATTGTTGTGAGAAATGTGTTATATTTTATTAGTACAATAATTATTGGTATAATGATATAGATAATTATAAAGTGAATCACAGATGTGTTCACAAAACTAATAGAAGAATAACAGGAATATGATTTTTATGATAAAAAAATAAGTCGGATAACCTGGGTGAAAGAAACCTGCTTCGGAATCGGATGAACACGTGGAATAACGTCTGCTAGATTCCGAGTTGGAACTGGAACCGGAAGACAAACGTCGAAACATAAAAGTATTTTCTGAGCTGGATATAGAGCAGGAAGAAAGCCTCCGGGATAACCATGTATCCGGTGTTGAAGGACTCACTGTAATAATATAGATTAACAGTGTTGATTTTATTTATATATAAAATTATATTATTACACAATATATTTTTGTGGAAAATGTTGAAATGTTTTAACCCTTTCGTGCCTGATTTTTTTGTAGAAACAATTTGCATGTAATTCACATATTACTAAAAAAGTCTTCAAGGTCATTGATTATGAATCTGTAGACAAACTTTTTAAATTCAAAATGGCGGATCCAATATGGCGGACCAAGATATAAAAGTTTCTTAGATTTGAATGAAATTCATATTCTACGGATTTTTCGGGTCGCTAATTTAAAATATCAGTTGTTTTCATAGGTTCTTCTCATCAGTTGTTGAAAACTGAGTTTTACTCAAATCCCACAAAATTTAGCACGTTGGTCTGTCATATTGGATCCACTATTTTGAAATTAAGTATCGATTTTTTTCATATAGCCCTCATTATCTTCAAAATGAGCCTAGAAAGAACCCGCTTTCTTCATTTTTGTGCAAGATATATGTATTTTTCTCCATTTTAACACTTTTTGATGAGGTATGGAGATCAAATGGTGAAAGTCATAAAGATGTCGATTTTTTAAAGCGTCCTATCCTTCATCTTTAAGATAAGCCCAGAAAAAAATCACTATCTTTATTTTTGTGGAAGATATGAATTCTTGAAAGACTGGTACATATATGTGCCACCAGGCACGAAAGGATTAAAAGAGAATTTATAATTCTAAGCAACTTCCAAAAGATTTTAGCTGATGGTTTATTACAAAGTTATTAACAAAAAACGTTCAATAAATCGTAAAAGTAACGTTAACGTTACAGAATATAATTTGCTATCTATATAGGATGACTCAAAAGTACGGATAATAATAATTTGAAGAGTAAATTATATGGAACAATGAAATCCATGGAAGTATCCCTCTCCGATTTTGTTGAACTTGAAATATATTGTAATGTACATAAAAATAGAGACACGTATTTTTTTGTATGTGTCTATACGGAGTAAAGTTGTAGTGTATTGCTGCGCGATACTACGAGGAAGGCGATGCGCATGTGCGCAGGCGAGGCGCGCGGCAGAGCACGGACACGAGCGATAGACGCAAGAGTCAAAGATATTTACTAAGCAAGTTTGTATACTAAAATATATACATCCAGTTATTCAGTATACCCACAGTGTGTTCATTTAAAGCGTGCTTAGCAGCCCCCACGACACGACAAAAGTGAAACCTTCTTCTGAAAAAATACTCACCCCTCCACCCCTCCCCCACCTACACACGCGCGCGCGCACGCATGAAACTTATGCTTAGACAGTACCTTGAATAGGATAATCCGTATGGATGTGATATATTGGATATCCCTGAATGTTTTTCTTATGCCTCATTCTGCTGTCTTCAAGATCAGATTCGCTAGGATAACTGAGTGAATTGTTACGATCTTCTCTCATTATTTTATTTAACTTTTCTTTATAGATCGTGTTTTTCCTTGTAGATTGATTTTTCTTCTTCTTATCTGCCAACTTATGTAACTCAAATATTTTGGCATTGTCTAGAGCCATTTGTGTAGCAATTCGTGCCGAAATTGAGTCTGTGAATTCGACCATGGCACATTCTTTGCAAGAAGCCAATTCCGGCCTTTTGGATATTGCATGTCGTATCTAAACAATAAGAAGGTAAAATAAATAATAATAAAATATATTTATTTATTTGCTGAATCGATTATTTGATATAAAAAATGATATGCCAAGAGGCACACTTCACCAATTCTATTGACAGTTGTTATAGCGGGCATGTTCCTGTAAGGATTAAGTGGAGGATGGCACTTTAACTCTAATTGGATAGATTAGTGTCTATAGTATCTATGTACAGTATAGACATAGTATCCATGTATTTTAAAATTTTGTTATAAAATTAATTTTTTCATAAATTATACTGACCACGCTTTATTATATATACAGATTGTCTAATAAATAAAATAGTTTTCTGATACCATATATACTTAAAAAGTAAACATATAGAGTAAAATAAATAAAATAAAATAAATAAAATAAAAAGTAAACATATAATATATACTGACTTTGAGGCTTTCACGGCTATTAATTTCGTCAGTAGTGATGGCTCGCGGATCGATATCACGTTCCTTGACAACTTTATGCCAAGTTTCACAGATCGACATTGTAATCCGCATCATCAGGACTGAGCTTCCTTGGTTTGCGTCATTATATACTCATATTTCCCTCTATTTCTTCACTTGGTGGGAGAAGAGATAGAGGGTTTCAGCCGATCATGATATTTTTAATTGACCAGCTGATCAATCAGAGCAAAGCAGACCGAACAAATCAGGACGCGCTTTCTGGCACGTGTCATTACAATGCACCGACGTTTAGAACGCGCGAAGCAGAATATGCAAGGTGTCTCGTAACTCCTTACCTTCCCGTTAATGGCGTATAGTTTGGACTTAGCTGAGTTGAAAAGTCCTGTACCATTTTGCGATTTTCGCAATAATAACCGAGTTATTAAACGATTAAAGTAACCGAATGAGAGCGCTCGTGCAGCGAGGCCGTCGGTAGGAGGGCCGCGCGCTCGTGGTTGGTTACGGTATAGTGAGGCGGTGCCAGAAAGCGTGCTTTGTAGCATGCGGTGGAGATGGAGTGGAAATGGTCTCACGAATCGTTGCACGCTTTCTGGCCTCATCCTCTCCATCACATTAGTGATGACGGGAAAGTATTATGAAACACCCTGTATATTACAATGTTTCCTTTTGAAGTATATATATATGGTATCAGAAAACTGTCTTATTTATCAAAATTAATATCTATTATTAAATTTTATTAAACTTTAATTTGTTATATCTCCTAAACTAATGCCGTCCCATACTTAATTGATTCTTACGGGGAAATACTCAGAACAAAATACCCGTTACGAAATATCGAAGTGGCAATAGAACCGGTGAGGTGTAACCTTTTATGCATATTTACCTAAAAATTAAGTAAACGCACGCGCACGTGTATGCGTGTGTGTGTCGTGTGTAAATGTATTAAAATAAATATCTTACAATGCATTGCAATATTATAATATAATATTATATATAATTTAAATTAATTTAGTTTTTTATTCTAGAATGCATAAATATGCGTTTTTATACAATATTTTGTTTTGAATATATATAACTTTTAATTAATATTATACTCATACAAGTTTAAATATAAATGTTATATATAAACGACCCATACAGCGCAGAAACTTGCAGTTACATTGCAGGAACGTTGCAATATTGCAGATTGCGCTGCAATATCACTGCAACATTATAGACAGTAGGCATTGAAATACATATTACGGTGCAAGATTGTAGAAATATTGCAGAACCATTTAATGTATTATTGCAGAAACATTTAAAGATACTGCTCGTAACAATTATAGTAGTGATTAGCGAACACAGAAATAAATCGATTTGTCAAATATGAAAATGAACTTTAATCACATGATTATTACTCATATTTTTATTCAAAGCTGTAGGGTTCGCTGAATGCATTCTGCATTCTCCGTCGTTCCCCAGCTGCTCATGCGCGATATTAAGTGTCCTGTGGGCCATCTTGAATTCGTAGTGGTGAAGCCAACTTGTAAAGGTGAACACGTGATAGTTAAGTGTGTTGAGAAAGTGGCACGAATAAAGTATTATTTTTATACGAATCGAAGATAAAATTAATTATTCTTTAACTCCTTCACGCGCATATCGAATAAACGATACTAGCTTTCAAAAACAGCACATGAAGGATAGGATTAACCATAAGCTACTTTGAGGTTATCTTAAGCAGGGAGCACAGATTTTCGTATAATGTATAATGATTAATATGATTATATATGATTACCCTTATAAAAAGTTAATACTGACTGCAATAATGAAATTGGCCAGTAATAAATTACTGTTGCTTAATAGTCAAGCGACGCGGTAGCGTCGCGACGCCAAGTACGTAAAGAACAAGGTTCCGAGCGTTGAGAGCCACTGCATAGACGTCGCGCGCTACCGTATAGCTTATCCGGAATTTCGCGTTACACAAACTTTCGATTAAAATATCTCAGAAATTAAAGCCTTATGTAAAAATCTAACGGCACTTTAATAGCATATTATGGATGCAAGCTTTCGATCGAGACCACTCCGAACGCGATTGGTGCAGTCTATCCTGAGATATCGTAATCGTATGCTAGAATTGTGACGTTTCGTTTTTCTTCTCCAGTCCAGATTCTTGTTCAGACTCACGTACGTACGCTCGCACGCACACAAGCAAAGCGAGTTTGTCCGTCAAGGTGCGTTCACATAAGCGCGTTATGGAGAATTCACACTGCGTCTGATACGTTGAGTATTGAGATATCGCGAATCTGCTTGCGCTGACTTTTTGACAATCGTTTGTAGTTTCGTTTTGTTTGTAGTTGAACTGTTCAAAAGGTATTAATTAACATTTGTTTAAATAAAAATAGCTAACTTTGCCATTTCTTAAGATATCGCGAATCCGCTTGCGCTGTCTTTTTCAGAATCGTTTCTAGTTGTTTCGTTTGTAGTTGAACTTTCAAAAGTTATTAACATTAATTTAAATAAAAAATAGCTAACTTTGCTATTTAAGATATCACGAATCTGTCTGCGCTGTCTTTTTCAGACTCGTTTCTAGTTGTTTCGTTTGTAGTTGAACTTTCAAAAGTTATTAACATTTGTTTAAATAAAAAATAGATAACTTTGCTATTTGTTAAGATATCGCGAATCCGCTTGCGCTGTCTTTTTCAGACTCGTTTCTAGTTGTTTCGTTTGTAGTTGAACTTTCAAAAGTTATTAACATTTGTTTAAATAAAAAATAGATAACTTTGCGATTTGTTAAGATATCGCGAATCCGCTTGCGCTGTCTTTTTCAGAATCGTTTCTAGTTGTTTGGTTTATAGTTGAAAAGTTATTAAGTTATAGTTCAAAAGTTATTAACATTTGTTTAAATAAAAAATTGCTAACTTTTGTTGAGACATCTCGGTTCAATTACAAACGAAACGAAACAACTGCAAACGATTCTAAAGAAGACTGCGCAAGCGGATTCGGGATATCTCAAAATTTAAAAAATTTACAAAAAGCAATGAGATCCCACTAAAAGAACCTCACAAAGGTAAAAATGTACGCCAAATACATCAAAAATCCCACCTTGTACGCAAAAAAGTTTAAAAAACTATTTAGAAAAATCCAAACTAAATATGAAATCAATAGTTAATTAGCCAAGTACCTAGAAGTATTTAGAAGTACCTAGAAGTACTTATTGTATCTAAATATTTTAAAGTTAACAGTGCTATTTTTCATCATGGTGAAAATGTTAACAATGGACATTACACGAACATGTTGCGCGCTAAGGGTACAAAATGGATTTCCGTAAATGATTTAAAAGTTGAGAGATGTTAGTGGCCTCGAAATGCTAAGGGTGCATACATATTTTTTTAGAAAAATAATAATCTTAATAACTGTCAATCTGTTAATAATTAATAATAAAAATAATCTCTAAATAATAATTTATTTTTTGAATATTGAAATTCTATCCTATCACAATTTCAAAAATGTACAAAAAGGAGTGAGATCCCTACAAAAACCTTTTTAAAAAAAGAAAAAATATTTACGCCAAGTACATAAAACGTATCGAACTTTCTAAAAACAGTGTAATTATAAAAAACAACCTTTCTAAAAAAGTGTATTATGAAAATTTATTTCTTCAAACATATACATGAAATCAATGCAATTAGCCAAGTATATCATTATTTATTGAAAAGTGAATTGTTCACAAATGGATATGAAATCAATGCAATTTATCTAGTATTTGTTTAAAAATGGATGTTGTCAGTGCAATATCCAAAAATGATATACAAGATGCATTCACAATTAATCCAAAAAGTATATGAAACAAGTTGTATACATTCAAAAGTATATGCAACACAAGCTTAACGCATCCATTGTCTCTTCACGCAAATTCTAAGTCACATAAAACGGGCTTAAACTGACTCAAATGATCAACGGAATCAAAGTGAAGCAAAAAACTTGGCGTGCCCGGGTTGTATTACGATGCAATAGCTCACCATACAAAATACAGTACAAATCAAGATACTGTTACTCAAGTTTATAAGAATTTTGAAAGACATGTCCAATGCGATCCGGGCACGCCAAGTTTTTTGCTTCACTTTGATTCCGTTGATCATTTGAGTCAGTTTAAGCCCGTTTTATGTGACTTAGAATTTGCGTGAAGAGACAATGGATGCGTTAAGCTTGTGTTGCATATACTTTTGAATGTATACAACTTGTTTCATATACTTTTTGGATTAATTGTGAATGCATCTTGTATATCATTTTTGGATATTGCACTGACAACATCCATTTTTAAACAAATACTAGATAAATTGCATTGATTTCATATCCATTTGTGAACAATTCACTTTTCAATAAATAATGATATACTTGGCTAATTGCATTGATTTCATGTATATGTTTGAAGAAATAAATTTTCATAATACACTTTTTTAGAAAGGTTGTTTTTTATAATTACACTGTTTTTAGAAAGTTCGATACGTTTTATGTACTTGGCGTAAATATTTTTTCTTTTTTTAAAAAGGTTTTTGTAGGGTTTGATTATTCCTACGTTGTTTATGGTTAAGTATATCTTTAACGCGTGCTTTTTGTGAAATTATCGAAATTTAATTTATTACATTTGTTAATTTTTATCAAGTATTTCACTTACAATTATTCAGATATTTATATATTTGATTTAAGTCTTCTATTGTAATTTTGTTTGATATTTTTAGATATATTTTGTTTTTATATATAAAAAAAATGTAATTTTGGCAATAAAATGTATATTAATCACAACTTTCTATCGCAACTTCTGTATTTATTTCATAAAGTGTATTTTAAATTATCTATAATAATACTGGAAAATTTTTTGCACATCATTGCACATGCATTGCGCTGCAATATGGCTACAATATGATAGCGCAATCTTGCTAAAAGCGGACATTTTTACGTTACTATAACATTGCATCAATGTTGCAAATATATTGCGCAATCAACCTGCAATATTACAATATTTCCGTGAGACATTTTTGCAATCTCTTTGTAATCTTTCATGGCTGTATGGAATAAGACAGTTTATATAAAAGATATCCATAAAGTTACTATCTATATATTTATGAATTAAATCGAGATTTTGATTACAAATAATAGAATCTGAATAGGAAGAAGTATGTATAATATGTATAATAATATTAAAGAAGTTTACAGGGTGTCCCTAAATAACCGCATTTCCTTTTAGTGACAGGTTCTGCGGAACATTCTGAAACGAAAACTCTAATATGAAAATGTCGAGGCTACAATAGTTTTTAAATGGGACTTAAATTTGACCAATTACTTTGCGGAAATTTGGCGCGCTCAGGTATAGTATAGTAGCGAAGGTACTCCCCAGACAGCACACATGTCCAAAATCGGGACATAAAACGTCTTTTCGACGTCTTTTAGACACTATATCTTAAAGACGTCGAAAAGATGTTCTATGTCCCGATTTTGGACATGTGTGCCGTCTGGGTCTTTATTGATTCACTTTTAGATATTGAGATAATTCTGCATAAAATGATGAGAAAATTACTTTGAAGTCTTTCTTATTTACCTCTGTGATTGTTTACATAAAAGTACACAAAGATTAATGCCAGTATAATTAATTGCGAAATGCATTCAATACGTATGTCGAACTGTCAAGTTTGTTAAATGAAGTGTGTCATAAGTTGGCGAGTAATGTTTCTCATATGGTAAGCATATTCAAATTATGCCAATCGATAAATTAGTTTTTTATGATAAAATAGGAAGAAATAATGATAATGTAGGGTTTTCCAATATTGACAATTTTATAAAGTAGATTGAATAGAAAAAATAGTAAAAAAAGTTAAATTTATCCAATTTCAATGTGTTTATACATGATAAATTATCGATACATATCTGTTCAGTAATTGCGATAAAATATCAAAGGACAAGAGAAATAGAGTTTTTGAATACTCCAAATCTTCGATTTAATTTCCGTATGCTATGTAAATGGATCTTTATTTACTGCCAACAATACATATTGTATAAAATGTTAATAAACAGTTAATTATAAAATTAACTATCTACCTTTTTATCTAAATAAAATTATTCAAATAACTGAAAAAAGTTGTACTTCTAAGAATAATATGACTATAATTCTATGAATTTTGAAAACATGCATTCTTTTTGACATAATTTATAACTCTATTTCTCTTGTTCTTTGATATTTTTTATCGCAATTACTGAACAGATATGTATCGATAATTTATCATGTATAAACACATTGAAATTGGATAAATTTAACTTTTTTTACTATTTTTTCTATTCAATCTACTTTATAAAATTGTCAATATTGGAAAACCCTACATTATCATTATTTCTTCCTATTTTATCATAAAAAACTAATTTATCGATTGGCATAATTTGAATATGCTTACCATATGAGGAAATGCGGTTATTTTGGGACACCCTGTATTGTAATAATAATGGAAATAAATAAACTTCGAGAAAAAGTGCCATAGTATTAAAAAAATGTTCTCAAATTATTTTGATTGAATATAGTTGGATATGGAAGGAAACAAATCTTGAGTACATCGCCAAAGCTGATTTCTTTACGAAAAGTGGCCAACCTATGGTGCATGCGCCAAAAGTGGCACATTTTATGATTAGAAGTGGCGCATTGGACCTCAGTGTTAATAATAAAAAAGTAAGCCTATATATTCATGCAAAAAATATTAACCAAAAATCGATATAAAAAAATCTATAAGAAATTCAAGCTTATAGCTTATTTATAGCTAGAAATGGGTTTCATGATTTTATTATTTTGTACACATCTTTTGTACATTCATTTGTGAAAATTTTTCCAGAGATATATCTGTCGTTTCGGAACAACCATATAGATGTGAATAAGCATTTTCAGCTATGAAAATGATCAAAAGCAAAACGAGGTCGCGATTAACTGACTCAAATTTGAAGAATTCGTTGCTGCTCTCATTTCAATAACTAATTTGACTCCAAATATTAAAGGCTTGGTGAAATCAAAACAGACTCAAAAATCACATTAAAGTAAATAATGTTTATCTTTTTCCATATTAAATCAATATATTATATAAAAATGCTAAATATGTCTATATTAACATATTTTTTCAGGAGTTATATTACAAGAGTTATTTGGCGCATCCAAACTCGTACGTGAAAAAATTTATACATATGGCTTGAAAAGGTTGGCCACCCCTGCTTTAGATGGCGTTGTTTATAAAATTCAGTTAAATGGGTATTCATGAAAAAAATCACAGATATTTCTAATGAAATATGGGTAAAACTCCTGTTTAGGGGAGCCTGCTCCAATGACCTTAACCTTGACATATGTTGTCAAGGTTACCCTCCTGAGTAATGTAAAAAAGATTTTAACCGTCGCTCGTTGTTTATTAAAAAGTTATTAACAAAAGAAGTTTAATGATTTTGCACGAATTTTCAGCTGTATACGCGAACCAAGAACATAATATTGACATATATTACAAAGGTCACCTTCCCGAATAACGCGCACTAGGTTTTAGTCGTCGATCGTTGTTTATGAATAAGTTATTAACAAAAGAAATTTTGCAAATATAGTAGTTATTTTGAATATTGTAAGATATAAAAGACGAATATGTATATGAACGAAGGAAGGAAAGTCATTTAAAGCAGTGAATCGTTAATATATAGAATAGTTTCTTTTAATATAAGTACAAAGTATTCTTCACTTTAACCAAAAGCATAAACAGTTAAATACAAAGTATTCTCTGCTTTAACCTAACCTAAACTAACCTAACCTAACCTGGTTAGGTTATATTTTCCGAAACTGGAACCTCGGACAGCTCGTTTTCAGCCCGCTTCGCGGGAGGGCGGGGGGCGAAGCCCCCGTCCCCCGCCCTCCCGCGAAGCGGGCTGAAACCGAGCGTATGTGTCCGGGGCTCCAGTTTCGGAAAATATAACCTTTTCCTTGTCGTGGACGGCTGAAAATTCATGCAAAATCATTAAACTTCTTTTGTTAATAACTTTTTAGTAAACAACGAGCGACGGCTGAAACCTTCTGAAGGTCACTCAGGTCACTGACCTTGACAACATATGTCAAGGTTAAGGTCATCGGAAGTGGATCCCCTAAACAGAAGTTTTACCGAAATATGAATCATGATAATATTATATTTATCTTTGTAAATTTTTTATCCAAACGGAATAATAGATTGAAGTTAGTGCAAATTTAGAAAAAACAATTCAGCTCAATCACGAAAAGGTGCTACTGACAATTTGTTTTTTGTTAGGTTTTTGATTATTGTTTAAGTTACCAATTGTTTTGCAGCACAAACGTAGCTCAATATAATATAGCATAAGTATTAACAATCTGAAATTCAAAAAGTACGAAGGTAACAAATATTTGGTTTTCCCATTTTTTCCGAAAAATATTTCAGGTTATCAAGTGGCTATTTGCGACACAAATTGATACAAACATAGCATAACCCAGCGCACTTGAGAAAAATATAAAATTCAAACATTGCGGGGTTAACTTTACATAGATGATATTTTTAGTTTCTGTAATCGCTCGCATCGTCGTATGTTATTGTTTCCATCAATGTCTTAATTTTGTCGTTGTCAACTTTGACTAACCCACACAGCACAAATGACTGTTTGTCGGCTGATAGTCGGCATTTTTCAGTTAACTTGAAGTCAACTTTTTAAGTCGACATTTAGTCAACTATTTGTTGGATGGTTTATTGTAGACTTTAATTATAGACTGAAAGTCGACCTAAGGTCGACCATTTTCGAAAGTCGACTTCTAATTGCCATAAAGTCAACTTATAAGTCCACTTTTGGCTGACTGATAGACGACTATAGTCGAGTCATTTATCGACTATTAGCTGACTATAAGTTGACATTCAGCCTGACTTCGACTTTTTGAAGTCGACTTTAGACTTCTGCCGATTGACAGTCAACTAATAGTCGACTTGGTGCTGTATAATCTTCCAGGATATTTGTAATCTTCAAGTGCCTTCACGAAACCTTACAACTTAAGTTTGCCACGTTTTCCAAAATCAGTACATATCTTTCTTTGGATCTGCTTCGCAGTTCTACTTTTCCAATAGTAAAGAAGCATCAAAAATAATGAAAATGCATTTTATTTTGCTCTATATTCAAAACGACGCTAAGTTCGCAAACTTCAACCGATTTTAATAATCTTCTTGTTTAAAAGCGCAAAACGTTGTCAGCTATCAAGAAAGTACAGCGTATTGTCATTAAATATTGTGTACAAAGCGTAATTTATTAATAACATTATTTGTAGCGAGAGAGTTCGAAGAAACTTTTTCAATCCAATATTAAGAATTAATACAAAGTTTTGCGTTTGAATTTTGCGAATAAAATTCAGATTTTTCGGTCAATCCAATATGTATATAACAAAACCCAAACAGCACCAAGTCAACTGTTAGTTGACTGTCAGTCGGCAGAAGAAGTCTAAAGTCGACTTCAAAAAGTCGAAGTCAGGCTGAATGTCAACTTATAGTCAGCTAATAGTCGACAAATGACTCGACTATAGTCGTCTATCAGTCAGCCAAAAGTGGACTTATAAGTTGACTTTATGGCAATTAGAAGTCGACTTTCGAAAATGGTCGATCTTAGGTCGACTTTCAGTCTATAATTAAAGTCGACAATAAACCATCCAACAAATAGTTGACTAAATGTCGACTTAAAAAGTTGACTTCAAGTTGACTGAAAAATGCCGACTATCAGCCAGCAAACAGTCATTTGTGCTGTGTGGGAATGCAATTAAGTAACATATATAATGAAGTATGAGTAGGTTAGGGGGGCTGATTCTAAGCCAGGGATCTGAGGGGAGGCCGAGTCAGTGGGAGGAGGGGGTTTGACGTCGCACGGCGAGGGGATCGCGGGGAGGGGGGGAGGACCGTGACGGTATTTGCTGACCTAACCCACACGTGACAGTTTGTTGCTGACCTAACCCGCGGGAGGGGGCGAGGGGGAGGATGCACGTGCGCCCACGTGCGCGACGTAACCGATACCCTCTTCGCTATACACGGTTTTCCGGATTAAGTGAGAACATCGGATTATTATTGAAGCGTTGTCAGGTTGATACTCTATGCACTGTTCCTAAGAAACTTAACTTGTATTATTAAACGAGGAACTAAAGATACTAAAGAATAGTCAACAAATAGGAGTTGTATAAAAAATTAATTGTTTAAATTGTGATTAAACTGTTATATAAGTTAAACGACACCTTGATACACGAATTAGGGAACAGAAATCTAACATTAGGAAGCATGAAAGCAATCATTTTGTAGTCAACAAACAGTCTGTAATAATCATGATTTTGATTGGTCTAATATTAATATTTTACATCATGAAAATCATTATCGGAAAAGAGAAATGGCTGAGATGTTTTTCATTAAAAGACATTTTAGTTCGATCAACTTACAGAAAGAAACTGAAAACCGCGACGTGTTTCGCGGTGATAAAACGCGAGCGCCGACGTCCGGCTGCTATAAAATCGGATGAGTGGATGTTAAAGTACATCGCGTCCACGTGCGCAACGTAACCGATACCCTCTTCGCTGTACACGTCGCGACGTGTTTCGCGGTGATAAAACGCGAGCGCCGACGTCCGGCTGCTATGAAAAAAAAATGCGCTGATTGCGCAATTCGACGTCTCAGGTCCAAGTGGACTGCTATGGGTTAGGCTCGTAAGTGTGCGCGAAGAGGGGGGAAGAGTGGGGGTTAAACAAAATGTATATTTAAAGAGAAGAGCGAATGTTACAAACATTTATTGTTCAGTGGAACGAGCACGATTAGATCTGAAGAGAAGAAGTTAGAAGGAACAATGTGGAGCAAGAGACACATGGAGCAGAATCGCGATACAGCAGGGAGGAAGCGAAGCTAGTAAGTATATTTAGCAATTGATATAATAAGCAACGGTGTGATGTCTAATATACCTATAATATTTCTCCGCAGTGCTAATTCCACACCGGCCGTCACTTCCGAAGCGCGTGATACTGCAGTATCGCAACCACAACGCCGACGACGATGCGTTCGTATCCTAGGAAGAAGATACGCGTTGACAACGACGGAACACAAGTATTTGGAAGTTGGCATAAACGTGGAACATGATCCGAGTTACATGGAGATTGTTGTGGGAGACAAACGAGGGAATGAATTGATCCTCGGAATGGAAACCTGGAAAGGCCTCATGGAACATCAACATTTAATCCAGGAGTATTTTTCCAAAACTGATAAACGACCCGTAGATCCCATATATATCGGGCCGCTAACTGTAGACTTTATTAAGTATAACGATACGAAGTGTGTTCGGTTCGAAGTAACAAACGTGCGATCAATAATGATGGAAGCTACACTAACAACTATATTTAATCTCGATAAATGTATCGATTGCATGTACAATTGGTTAGTAAGCTACATCGACCATGTAGATTACAAGTACGAACAGTTCTGTAAGATCGCACGTAGCATTAATAATCCTAACGACATAACCGTTGCCATACAAAACAGCGAATACTTCGATGACAAGGAACTTATCGATTGTGAGTTATTGGCATTAGCCTTTTGAAATACGTTGTTAATATGTAACAAACATATGCAATAAAAACACATTTACTCCTAAACGTTGTAATGCACTTTTCTACAGTCCTCAGTTATTCGCATAGGTTAGATAAGTATTATAGAAGGTATCAAATGACGCGATCACATTTTGTGTAGCCTCACGAAAATAGTACATCATCACTAAAAATCACATTGAGACACGTGCAACTTAAGCTGCAAAATATGCGAGCACATTCTATATATCCTCACAAGATATTTTAGATGCGGTAAGGCAAATTTCCAACACGTGTGCATTAGAGTGAAACAAAGATATAGGGTGGTAAATCATATAATGGGGAACGATATGCAACGCATAGCAGTATACGTGTCAGAAGTGCCGCATGTTACATCGGTCACGTTGAAGGAGTGGAAAGGCGAAAAATGGAGAACCTCACTCAACTAGAATATAACATTGTGGCACAATCATCGCGTGTATCAAAGTTGGGTGAATATTTCGCATGGACACAACAGTGCGATGACCTTATCGAGCAATTGGAAGAACGCAGTCGCGACGCCAAGCAGCCGCGACTCTCTATCGGAAACAAATAGTCCTTAGTAGCTCGAATCGCGTGGCTCGAGGGACTGAAGAAGCGATTAGAAAGACGCTTTATCCATATTGGTGGCGAGTATGCAGGGTGGAATAACGGTATCGAAGAACTCTCTTGGCGAGAGATAGAGACTGCGTTCGAGAGCCGCATTTTAACCGGTGCTGTGATAAATTCCGGCTATATCGAACCACGGCGATTCCTGGAAGACGCTAGCATCATAGTGCTCGATCATGTGCAAAAGTTAATAAATGAACATGAAAGTGTGAAATTGAATACCGTGTTCAATGGCGAGTTTGTGGCGGGTGAGAAGACCGCTAATAAAAGTATCAATACGCGAAACCGAGCACTCTTTCGTACGTCCAATCTGAAAGAGTGGTTTGCACGATACGTTATCGAGCCCACCTTGGCGTCTCTTGAAGAGTTCCAGGAGCGCGACAGTGGATGGGCGTTGTCGCGTATACTGGACTTGACGGTTAACGTTAATAAATATAACCCTATGCACGCGGGATGTCACGTCAAATTACTGAAAGAAATTATGATGAAGAAAGCAGTGGTAAACGTGCAAAGTAACGATGTCGCATGTTTTGCATGGTCAGTGGTTGCCGCTCTGTACCCGGCAGAAAGACACGTAGAGCGGCAATCATCGTACCCCCATTATACCACAGTACTAAATCTCCAAGGCATAGAATTTCCTATGACATTGAAGCAAGTCAACAAGTTTGAAGAGCTCAACAATGTCTTAATCAACATATACTATATAAATGAATATGGGAAACAAAAAAATGAAAAAGAAGGATCATTAAGTATCGTTCCACTGCGTCTCACCGATGATAAGAAGGCCCGGCACATCAATCTACTGTACGTACCACAAGATAATGGCTTGGGCCACTTCACATGGATCAAGAACCTGTCTCAGCTAGTTGGCATCCAACTTAGCAGCAATAAACGAAACAAATATATTTGCGATCGGTAAGTACGTTGTATTATAATAAATACGCTGTCTTTTGACCAGAAGTAATAGATCTCTTCATTCATGCAGGTGTCTGACTACTTCTCCTTCAACGGGAGATTGAAGGCCCACTCTGTAGATTGCACAAAACTAAACGATTGTGCCATCGTTTTACCGAACGAGGACGACAAGTGGCTGCGTTTCGGCAACCACAGCAGGAAGGAGCGGATGCCGTTCGTCGTATACGCTGACTTGGAGTGTGCATTGGAGAAGAGAGGAGCGGAAAAATCCGGCACATACCCATATCACCATCACAAGGCATATAGTGCTGCGTACTACGTGAGGTGTTCATACGACAACTCATTATCCGCGTATTGATATCGTCGCAGCACCGACTGTATATCGTGATTTGTCGAAGAACGGAAAGCTCTAGCATTTCGCGTAAAAGCATTTCTAACCGCTAATGTGCCCATGGAAAATCTAACGAGAGAACAGGAAGTAGCATACCATAGCGCGACGCACTGTCATATCTGCGAAGAGCCATTCGCGCAAGACGAGACGCGAGTACGCGATCATTGCCATCTGACCGGTCGGTACAGAGGTCCTGCGCATTCAAATTGTAATCTAAATTATAAAGAGTCCTATACTATTCCGATAGTATTTCACAATTTATCCGGCTACGATTCACATTTTATAATCAAAGAATTGGCTAGTAATTTCAAGGGCACAATTGAACTACTACCGATTACAAAAGAAAAGTACATTTCGTTTACCAAAAATGTTAACGAGGCAGATGCAGTATTTCGGAACTACGTAAAATTGCGCTTTATTGATTCGTTACGATTTCTGAGTAGTAGTCTGGATAAATTGGCATCGTTTCTCAGCAAAGACAAACTCAAAATTTTACGATCAGAATTCTCTAATTTATCAATCGAGGATTTCGACCTATTGACACGAAAAGGCGTCTTCTCGTACGAGTACGTGGATTGCGTCGAAAAGTTACAAGATACCCGCTTACCACCGCGAGAATCGTTCTACAGTTCCTTAACGGGTGACACGATATCCGATAGCGATTACGCGCACGCCGAGAACATCTGGCAGCGATTCGCCATTCAAACGTTAGGCGAATACAGCGACTTGTATTTGAAAACCGACGTGTTATTATTGGCCGACATTTTTGAAAATTTTCGCGACAGTTGTATCACGAGTTATGGTCTCAATGAGGCATATTACTATACGCTACCGGGCTTCACGTGGGACGCGATGCTCAAGCATACGCGTATAAATTTCGAACTGCTCACCGATATCGATATGGTTATGTTCATAGAACGCGGCATACGCGGCGGCCTAAGTCAGTGTTCAAACAGGTACGCCAGTGCCAACAATAAATACATGGAGTCGTACGATCCATCGAAACCATCGTCGTACTTGACGTACTTTGACGTTAATAATTTATACGGTTGGGCAATGTCTCAACCTCTGCCCTATGCAGATTTTCAATGGGTCGACGACGTCTCGAACTTCGACGTGAACGCTATCGCTCCTGATTCGTCCACCGGTTACATTCTCGAGGTCGATCTCGAATATCCACAGCATCTGCACGATGCGCACACTGACCTACCATTCTGTCCGATGCGCGATAAGTCGCCGGGCAAGCGGCAGGACAAGTTGCTCGCAACGTTATATGATAAGGAACGTTACGTGATACACTACCGCAACCTGCAGTAGTGTACGCGTCACGGTCTGCGGATAACAAAAATTCATCGCGTATTACAATTCGCGCAATCCACATGGCTTCGTAGGTACATTAAACTCAATACACAATTTCGAATGCGCGCGACCAACGATTTCGAAAAAAATTTGTACAAATTGATGAACAACGCGGTATTTGGAAAAACTATGGAAAATGTACGCAGTCATATAGATGTAAAGCTTGTAACGAAATGGAACGGAAGGTACGGTGCGGAGGCACTGATCGCTAAACCAAATTTCCATAGCCAGAGCGTCTTTTCGGAAAATCTGGTCGCGATTGAACTGCGCAAACTCCAGGTGAAATTCAACAAACCAATCTACGTGGGTATGTGCATACTCGACATATCCAAGACGTGTTTGTACGAATTTCATCACGAGTATATGGTACCTCTTTATCGCGACAAATGCAAGATCATGTACACGGATACGGATAGTTTAATTTACCATATCGAGTGCGACGACGTGTACGAGTAAATGAAACATGATGTTGCGAGATTCGATACGAGCGATTACGAGGTCGATAATGCGTATGAAATGCCACTCGCAAATAAAAAGGTACCCGGTTTGATGAAGGACGAAAAACAACGGCGCGATAATGACAGAGTTCGTCGGGCTTAGAGCGAAGATGTACGCTGTGAGAGTGGTCGGTAGGAAAGACACCAAAAAAGCGAAAGGTGTCAAGAGTAATGTCGTATCGAAAGCGATAACATTTGAAGACTACACGCGGTGTCTGAAAGATCATACGGAAGTGACGCGACGCCAATCATGCATAAGATCAAAATTGCATGAGGTGTACACTGTGTCAGAGCCGAAAATCGCTCTAAGTCCGTACGACGATAAGCGTTATGGTATAGCCGGTTCTAACGACACGTTACCATGGGACATTATCGGATACCATTGTAAATTGTGTACTTAGCGTAGATAGGAAATACAGGTTTTGTAATGTTCATATAATATTGTATATTTTTGTCGTAGATATTCCACTACAATACGAAATATATTTCTAAACTACATTGTCCTTGTGTATCCATGAATTGTACGAATCATCGAATCCCACCATTTCACGTAAACCTCGGCACCTTTCCTGCGTAACACCTTTTCCACGAGATATATGTCGGATTAGCAACGCGATGCAATTCGTGTTCGTAGAATCCTCCGGCGATTGGCTCGCCGCGCGAATCCTCGATGAGATAGGTCACGGGA
>NC_039512.1:16586716-16599821 GCF_003672135.1 Ooceraea biroi | reverse complement strand
TAAAAAAATAATTTTTTTTATCTTTAAACATGTACTAATAAATGCATCAAAGTTTTATAATGATCCGCTGTATAGTTTCTCCAAAAAATTCGTAAAATTATACCTTATTTTCAACGTTCTAAAGCAGGCTCCCCCCTTAATATATCGTGAATATGAATGGCCAAAAGCTGCAGATTCTGTTCGGTTTCTACCGTCAATCTGCCGTCAGATGTTAACAGATCCTGCTCGGTTTCCGCCGCCAATCTGCCGTCAGAGTCTGTTAGCAGGCTCTGCTGGCGGATCACTATCCTAATGCGGACATAACGGATGCCAATTTGCTATCAACTTCTGCAGCAATCTGTTGCCAATCTGCTGGCAGGTTGCACACATTTTGCTTACTGGGTAGTAACTCTTTTTCGCTTGAAGTGTCCTTGTTTGCTACTTTACGCCGACCGGTGGAACGGACAAACCGCAATAAGTGTTAGCATTGCCGTAAACGCTGATCACGTCGGAGCCGATCGGTGTGCCGGTGGCATTGAAAAAACGGTAACGAACACGTCATTATTTAAATTTCACAAATAACACGCTCACCAGAGACATAGTTGGATCAGCTACGGCCAGACATTCCGGCATCTCCGTGAGGCGCATAATCCCTGTGCCAGTTCTCGTTTGTTTTGCAGATATCGCGCTCGCAGCTGCGAAACGAACAAGAAATGACAATATACCATGAATCATGAGTAAAAATAATTGTATTTCACTAATTAAAGTAACTTTCTTTTCCATGCTATTTTATTATTATGAACTTGCTCGAGTCTTTCATTCGTTCTGCCTCGATATGCATCGAAATCGAAAAATTAATCAATTATTAAGCAAATTAGCTTAACAAAATTCTTATTATTTTATTATTTTTTAAGTGTATTTCCCATAATTTATTTCCGCTTAAATAAATAAATAAATTTAGTTCTGCTTAAATCGACGCTGCTTAATCGAGCGGGATGTTTCAAAACGTGTCGTCAGAATTCTTAAAACGCGTCGCGCGAGGACGTTTTTTCCGTTCGCGATTCCTTCGACTTATAGAGTTAAATGATTTCGCGAATGTCGTGAGTCATCGGCGAAGGGTTGATGTAACCGAGAGCCTGTTAGCCCAACCCGATACACGTTAACGCCCATTGTAACGTTTGTCGTCGTCAATTGCGTTGCGCAAAAATGTCTGCAAACGAACGACTCGGTGTATGACAGTGAAAGTGTTTCTCCTTGAAGTTTCTAGCACAGTCATCACCGCCGCCGCCGCCGACGACGACGACGACGATCAATGGTGCTCCCTGTCTTCATCATCCTCGTCGTCTTATCGTCACCGTCGTCGTCGTCATCGTTGTCATCGTCACTATCGTTGTCATGGTCGTAAATGGGCACACCGAGGCCACGACCGATTATGATCAAGCTTAGCCCCGTAATGCCGTCATCCGTTGCGCTTGTCGCTATCGCGCATAGTACTGCGGCGAGGAAGTGAAATTTGTGACTGTAATCATTAGTCTGCTGCAGATACAGAATGATGCAAAAATAGGTCGCCTGATCTAGCGTATGCATGTACATATGTTGAGTTATTTAAAGTAAAGACAAATACAAATATAATAAAATTCTATTCGCATATTTCTCACGTGTCTGGTTGCGAGAAATTTTCGCAAATTAAGAAAACAAAATTGTAAATTGGTAATTTAAAGAGTAGACGTTGAAACAAGTGTCACGATTTATAAGGCGTTTTAAGTAAAATATTTTCGGGCAATTGATGTGTTCGTGTCATCATCAATTCCGTCGTTCATCAAGATACGCAGTATAACAAGGAAAAATTCTTTCTCGTGTTTGTTCCTTCACACACCAACTTATTTTATTCACCAATTTGTTTTATCTCTTATTCATCTCGTTACCAAGCTGCCAATTAACGAATAATGTTACAATGTACTGCGGCGAGAAGCATTAGCATCGCTCAGATAGGATACACTAGAAAGTAACGACACTTCTCACGCGTGACGAGGTAACGAGATAATACACACGCTCACGAGCGAGTGAACGAGCGCGTTATTAAGGAAGTGCAGTCATCGCATTTCATCGCGCGCGAGCAGGATGGCTTTTTTACTCCCGCATCCGTGTGCGTCATCCTCGGTGAAAATCGAGCGCAACTTTCGTGAAAGTAATCCACGAATTCTTGTAACGAATCCATCGCGATGGATCACTGAAAGCAAAACCACATGTTTGCCAAAAACTAAAAGAAATTTGCCATAAAGTAAAAATAAAAGAAAAAGAATGATCGATCCATTACAATAGATTACTGAAAGCAGAGCCAAACGTTTGCCATTAAAAATAAAAAAAAGAATAGTCAATTGAAAGAATCAGTAGTGAGTAGATAAATATTCAGCTGCATTTAAAATTTTCTCCTGGCTTTTCGCTGGCTTTTCTTCCTATCGAACCTATGCAGAAGCCACCCTAATCGGAGTAATGTCATTTAACATGCTGCAGATTTCCCCGGGATGTGCTTCGCATCGACCAAGTGTGCGACCATCGAGCCGACGAAATCGTGGCAGTTGGCGCCGTTCTGCGGCCGTTCCACTTGCGTGCCCGCCGACGACAATTCCGGCCGCCTGTTTGAATTGGTAGAGGATTGCGGCCCCTTACCCAAAGCCAATCCCAAGTGCAAACTCTCCGACAAGACCAACAAGACCGCGAGCTTCCCCGATTGCTGTCCGATCTTCGAGTGCGAGGACGGCGCTAAGCTAGAATATCCGGAAATCCCGACTTTGCCAACGCCGACCGAGGATGCCGCGAAAGGAGAACCGGCGGCAGCGGCACCAACGGCCTAAGCCGACGAGCAACAGCAGTTTACCTTCAGGCAGAAGGTTGCGGTGTAGCCTCGACAAAATTAATCGGATCTGGATCCCTCGTGTAATATTGACAAAAATTGCACATCGGCAAACAAGCGATCGTAAAGAACAAGAATCGTGCAGTGAGCGTACGTTTGAGGATTCTAAACTTGGCATTCTCAATGGAAAGACTTCACCTAGAAGACACCTAGCGTAACGAGATACATAAGCGCGCTTAAGAGAGATGTATGCATAATATATAATTTATATATAAATACATATAAGATACATTGAGACCAAATAGTGAGTTGTTAAAACTTGTACATTACAAGCTTCTGAGTGTAACAGAAAAATTAGTTACTTTAATGCTCTAATCTCCTGAAGAAGGGTAAATTACTGTGTAATGCTAATTGAATACATTAAAAATTTAAAGCATCTTGAGACGAAACCGTATGGTCGCGCGACTTCAAAATCCCCGTTATTCATGTGTTAAGTGCATGCGATTTTACAATATTTTGAATTTATATCGCAAGTTCTTTTATGATGAAATTAAAACAGAAAAGATTGTTTTTATCACATTAATTGCTGCGTTGCGCTAGGTACAATCACAGATCTTTTCATATCCAGTTTTCTGTAATTGCTAATTGATTATGAATCAACATAATTATGCAACGTTTACGCCGAGATCGCGACGAGGCCATACCATAGTATCGCTTACTGTTCAACCATTATAATTTGAATCCATGCATAATTCAATTTAAATTGGATATAAATTCAGACCACGCCTTCGCATACTATGAATATAAAAGATAAAATATGATCTGATGCACTCATTTCCTTTTAGATTTATTTTCTCATAATTTTATTGTATATTTTCTATTTACAGAACGCACATATTAGCTTTTCTTGTATTTTATACATACACAATTATTCGCAGTTCTGAACGTTAACAACGAAGATTTCTAAAATAGAAGAGCAAAGAATTAGGAGAGAAATAGAAAAGCGACTTTTTTAAATATATATCGTACACACACACGCGCACATATATAATTTAATGTTAGTTTAAGAATTATCTAAGAAAAAGAATTTGATCTAAAATATAAAAAATATATCGTGAAAAAAGAAGCACTCTGTGATGTAAATGATAATTTATTAAAGGAATTGAGTGCAGATTTGATCTTTGTAAAATCGAACTCATTAAATAAAAAAGGTTGTGTTCAAGTTATTATATTCAAGGTATCTCAATGTTTGCTATTTCCTGTATTATTTTGTATCAAAAGCCCAATTGCAAGAGTGGTCAATGACACACAGATACTTTTTATTATATTTTCTATATTTAATCGGTACCTTTATGTATTCTACAATAACATTTAATTATAGTAATGATACTCTATCTATCCAAGTCATATCAAGCCTTCCTCAATGCACAATAAGAAATCTTCAAAACAAAGTTTGGCATATATGTCGTAAATACATGTGATTGTAATTATATGTGATTAAATTAATACGTATTTAATTCGATCTACATTGCGCATTTTTTTCCATTTGTCACGTTTTTCTGGCGACTGTTTTCAAACTAGAAATTATTTTTATAAAATTTTATTATAGAAATTATTTGATTAGAACCAAAATTGATCATGTAAATAATTCAACAATTTATAAAAATTAATTTTGTATTTTATGTCAAAAAATTTCACCGTAATTTTTTATTACAATGACCGATGAATAATATGATTTTTAAAAATGTTCGAAAATACGTGAATAGTAATTCTATCCTTATAAAACATATCGGTAATAAAGTTTGTGAACCGGATATATGGATCGCTTCCTATGATTTTTTTACTTTCACTCCGTGATCCTGCAGACGTTCGTCTCACTATTCGGAGAACCAATTTCGAATTTTTTATGCAACGGTGCTTTGAGAAAACGTAAGTATGATGACTAATACCGTAAAAGTAGGCGACGAATAACCAAGATTTTTGGTCTGCCCAAATAACCGCGAGACCTACTTTCTCTCAGCTATCGCTTGTGCTATCGCTCTCGTTTTGAATTTCGAATTTAGGAAACATTTTATATAATATTTACGATACTTTATATATATTACTTTATATGGATTAAACAATTAATCGCTATCTGAATTACAAAAAACTATATATAACATTTTTACGTAATACTTTTATGCATGCGGGATATCCCACTATTAAATATACATATTCCATTTCGCAATCATCCACGAAATGTCAATGTGATTAGTAAGAGATTTATATTCATTATATATGTATGTATATTTATATCACAATATTTATGTAATCAAGAGAGTATCTACCCAGATAGCCAAGTCTGCCGAAAGCAGATGATGCCAACTATCCGCTATCAACTATTGCCAGCCAAAAGACAACAAATTTGATACAGAAGTTGTTGTTAACGATTAATTCGACAAATTGGTGCGAGAAATGTAACGGAGCTTGCTCACAAGATCTAAGAACGGATTGGCGGCAGAAACCGAGCAGAATCTGCAAACATGGCTCGAAGTCGGATTGTCGACAGAAACCGAGCAAGATTTGCGCACGCGGAATCTAACGGCAGATTGGCAGCAGAAACCGAGCAAGATCTGCGCGCGCGGAATCTAACGGCAGATTGGCAGCAGAAACCGAACAGGATCTGCAGCTTTTGACAGTATTCAAATTTACACGGCTATGAATATGTGTTTCGCTCCGCACCGCTATGCGGTGCACGCGTCGAGTTCTTACTCGATGTTAAGATTTAGCCTAACAGTTATATAAGTTAATACACGCGCGTTGGCACGATAATATTAATTTTTCTGAAAATTTTTGCACTTGCGGCACGGAGGCTCCCATGGACAACGTCCATGTAGTTCGCGCACGCCACGAGCAATCTGAAGTTCGAAAGCAAAATTCGGACTTGAGATTAGAATAAATTAACAATAAGAGAGAGATTATGCAACGAACTGTCAGAAAGACACATCGAGCCAAATGTACTTTAATTTAACAAACAAACAAATGCGTTCTTTTAACAATTTATAGTGTGTTAAAAGTAAACACATGCTTTAATATATCGTGAATATGAATGGCCAAAAGCTGCAGATTCTGTTCGGTTTCTGCCGTCAATCTGCCGTCAGATGTTAACAGATCCTGCTCGGTTTCCGCCGCCAATCTGCCGTCAGAGTCTGTTAGCAGGCTCTGCTGGCGGATCACTATCCTAATGCGGACGTAACGGATGCCAATTTGCTATCAACTTCTGCAGTAATCTGTTGCCAATCTGCTGGCAGATTGCACACATTTTGCTTACTGGGTAATTATTTCTCTTAGCTAAAACTCGAATAATAGCAGAAATATTGAAAATGTCACAAAGATATATAATAAACATAGCAGTGTTCAATATTTATACCTACTTGGTTATGTAGTCGTTTCGATGTTTGAATAATTTGTCGGAAAAGAACTTACAAGTAACACTACCCAAGTGTCACACGCCGATTTTGATAAGCTTTGAATATGTTGTTGTCTAGGTCAAAATATGAGATACATATTTTTTTATATCGGCCCGTTTTGCCATTAAGGGGGTGAAACACCCTCTTGAAAAAAATCGGGTTTTATATTTCTTAGCGAATACCGTCGAAACAATAAAACATATAAGAAAAAGTTTCAAGTAAAAGTTTTATGGATTCTAATGTACTTTATAACAGTGCAATCAGATTCATAAGAAATGTTAGTATATATGCAATTATAGAGAAAAAAACAAACAAATTTAGAAATATTGATAAAAATAAAAAAAGTAAAATTTTCTTGTCAGCTCTACGTTGACCATTTCTGGGTCCGGCAGAGGGCGAGAACCTGACTTATTTTGTTAATTAAAAGTAATCCCCCGACTTCATTGTTATCTCTGTGCGAAAAAACTGTTGCCAGGAGTAACTAGCGTATTAAATACGAGAATACGGACGGGGCGCGTATGTAGCGATATAGAGGTACTTTTAGCTTATTTTTGAAAAATGCGTTTTCAGAATATGACCTTATCATATATGGTTGAATTGTCGTTAAATATGCTTGAAGTTTTGCTGAAAGATAAATTTTAAAATTTTCAAAAATTGTGGAGGGGGAAAGGAATTTTGAAAAATATGACATTTTCGAAAAATCTGATTGCACTGTTATAAAGTACATTAGAATCCATAAAACTTTTACTTGAAACTTTTTCTTATATGTTTTATTGTTTCGACGGTATTCGCTAAGAAATATAAAACCCGATTTTTTTCAAGAGGGTGTTTCACCCCCTTAATGGCAAAACGGGCCGATATAAAAAAATATGTATCTCATATTTTGACCTAGACAACAACATATTCAAAGCTTATCAAAATCGGCGTGTGACACTTGGGTAGTGTTACTTGTTAGTACAATTTCTGTGTGCAACAAAAGCACCGAATTAATTTGCACGTAACATTATCCTTCGGCGTTCATGCAAACGTACCTTGCTGTTGCGAGATATCGATAGTTCTGTCGACCTCTGATGTACGATGCGCGAGTGATGCACTCGATTGCACTCGGTCGATAAAAGTAAGCGAAGAACAGGTGACGACATCGTTGTCATACTCGTGATTTCATAACACGCCATTTTCTTTGTGTAAAGTACTGGAGCGGAGGAGTTTCACGTCGTGTTTTCCAAGTTTCAGGTAATTGCACGTGGTGTTTGACGTTCCCGTTGCACGCCGGACGACGCGAGTCGCGCGTTCGCGTACATCGCGTATTTTACCTGGCGATCGTCGCGCGATTGATACGCTGATTCGAGACGGGGATATCTCGCTCGCGCGTGACAGGTCCCGAGCAACGCGCAGTTAAACGGATTCCGTCCGCATACGCGGCGCGTTTCGTTCGTAATCCGCGTCGCGTTGTTCAGCCACTTCGTCATATATTATACCGTTGCAACATCAGTGCGAATATCCCGTAGTGTTGTTCAACGGTGAGTACCAGGAAGTTTCGCTCTAATAGCGTCGAAGAGAGATAGATGTCCGTTTATTCTTTTTTTTTTCCTTTCTATGAGTGCGTGGTACAAACGTCATTGTTATCTGGCGGTACTTTTCTCGTTAACGTTAAATGATTCATGCGATTAATCATTCGTACGAGGGAGATACGGAATCATATTTTTTTTCGTACAATAACATAGCAGCTCGTACAGTATTTAGGATGCGTCGCGTAAATACGCGGGTCGAGTTTCGAATTTTTTTGAGTTTGACAGTTTTTTTTTTCATTATTGGTAAAAAATTCTATCGACGACAAAATTAGCGAAAAGATCATGTACAATGCGTGTATGCATATATGCGCGCACATACATGTGCACAGGTCCTGCACACAATATATATACAGTGTATGTGTGTGTGTGAGAAAGAGGATATAAGCAAACACAATAATAAAAATGATAATTATTTCAATCTTACAGATTAGCAATACTTAGATATATATAATTACAAATTAAATAAGACAAAACTCCAGTTTGTTTGTGTTAGTTAATTTTGAAATTATATTAATAGATTAAACACACAATAAGATTATTAAAAGTGTACCTATTATTATAATGTGGCCACATATATAGCATATGTGTTTTTTTAGCATAAACATCAATAGTTCATCAGGTACTTATTTGCCCTCTTATCACATTAATTCTGATTGCATATCTGTAAAGCATTTGTTTATGTGGAATCATTTATTAATCTTTAAAGATACAACCCATCACAAAAAAAAACAGATTTAAAACTGTTAAATAATATTTTTACATGATTTTTCTTTATAAATTGTTTCATAAATGAATAATCAGAAATCACATGTGACTTGAAATTCTGATTAGTCATCCTATAGCCTGATAATAAATTAGGATGTGACATACTTAGGTTAATCTCACATTTGTCCCTATCCTTAAATTATGCAATGATATTTGCTGTTTATCCCTGCTTTTGCGTACGTAAGCTGTTAAAAAAAATTAATTGTTGACATCGTTCTATGCTTTCTCAGTAAAAAATGGCATCCCGCAAGAAAGTGTTGCTGAAAGTCATTATCCTTGGAGATTCAGGCGTTGGGAAAACTTCTTTGATGAATCAGTACGTCAATAAGAAGTTTAGCAATCAGTATAAAGCGACAATAGGGGCAGACTTTTTGACTAAGGAAGTGATGGTAGAGGATAGAATAGTTACTATGCAGGTAATATAAATATGTCTGGTTTAATAATGTGATCGCACTGTTGTCGATGGCTTCTCTAAAAGAAAGAATATACATTTTTGCATCAGATCTGGGACACAGCTGGACAGGAAAGGTTTCAGTCGTTAGGAGTGGCATTTTACAGAGGCGCGGACTGCTGCGTGCTGGTATTTGATGTATCTGCCCCGACTAGCTTCAAATCGTTAGATTCATGGAGGGATGAATTTTTAATTCAAGCTTCACCTCGAGACCCGGACAATTTTCCATTTGTCGTGCTCGGAAATAAAGTAGATCTTGAATCAAGAGCAGTAAGTAAAACAGTTTTGCATACGCACACATAATAAATAAATAATTGTGTATTTTATATTAATTTTGTGTGTGTGAGAGAGAGAGAGAGAGTTTAGAATCTATTACCTTTGTTTATCTTATAAACGGATTCCATGAATTCTTTTCACATTTTTCACATTTTGTTCTAGGTGTCGTCCAAGAGAGCACAACAATGGTGTCAATCGAAAAACAATATTCCATATTTTGAAACTAGTGCAAAAGAAGCTATTAATGTTGAACAAGCTTTCCAAACGATAGCTAAGAATGCTTTAGCTCAAGAAAGTGAAGTAAGTATACGTTAAAGCACTCGGGAAAATCATTCGCACATATCCAAATCTGATTTTCAATTTCACTTACGTACCTTGCGAACCGTAGGTTGAACTTTACAATGAATTCCCGGATCAAATCAAATTAACCAATGACCAAAGAAACAACGGCAGAGGTGATTCATGTGCTTGCTAGGTTCTGGCACTATGATAATTTCACGATGACTAATAAGCATGCACAGGTCAGATTGTACATCACACGTCACACCTGCGCGTAAACCGGACGCAGAAAAAAAAAATATCTATTGCGATGAGCTTTATGTGTGCAGGAAGTCACGAGTATATTTCTTTATCTCAATGTGTTATCATACGATCTTTATCTGCAAAATGTTTCAATATTCTTGAAATAGTTTCGTTGAAAGTCATTAGTGCACAATGACGAGGTAACGAGTTATATATCATACGTAAAGGAATGTGTACAAATTATCGATACATATATATATATATATTATATATACATACATATATATATACACACACACATATAATTGTTTTTCTTTTTGTAAACGTGTGAGGGTAAGACGTATTTATCCGACTTCCTGACCTGAAATGTCGCAATTTTAAAATGATGTGCTCCCACTGGACTTGGCTTGTTACATAATGAATCCTTTAACTTTGTTATTTTTCAAGTCAAGGATTTGCATCTCGTTTTTAAGTATTGTAATGCTCTCTTATCGGGTAAAACATATAATATTGGCGAAACACATTGTGAATTATATCTTTTTTATCCCAATCTTGATGATTTGTCATCGTCGTTTACTTTACACCGTACAATAATGTACAACAAGGCTTTCGAATGATGTAGAGATCATCGTTAATGCATGAAATAAATACGTGGCTCGGGAACGCGGTTTTAACGGTACTGTTAGTAAATTATAATAAAAGAATTTGCTCATAATTTGTTAAGTACAATTGCATTTACAGAGAAAAGCACTAGTACATAGCTTATTATTCTTAGACGGAGACCGAATATATTTGCTGTCATTAAAATCATTCGTATGAGAATAGAACGAAAATAAGATGAAGTTATATAATAAAGTTACTAAGACACTTTACATGTCTCGTAAGCCATTCTAACGAGTTCGAGATTACATGGATACAGAGATCCTTCAACCTTTTCCTCTATTCAGAATCTTTGATTGTTACTGAAGTGTAAAATTATTATATTATATAAAGATTTAGACACATTTGTTGCGCGCATATATTAATGCCAAATTTGTTATTTTGTTCATACAATAAATATTGGATCGGCCGGAAGGTCCGTGCGAATTTTTTTTAACAAAATTTAAATGCAAAACTTTTTTATCGAGAATTAATATAAAGTTTTGCGTTTGAATTTTATTGAGAAAGATCCACACGAACCTTCGCACAACCTTTGCATTTAAATTTTGCTCAAAAAATTGACACGAACTTTCCGGTCGATCCAATAATTATACTACATCGTTTTTAAGGATGTACAGCTATCTCGACTTAAAAGGAAAGGGAAGGAAATCCCTTTCAACTCGTAACTTAGAAGAATTTGCCATCGCATGATCGTATTGCTTATAATATTTTTTACAGTAAAGCATTATTTTGAGATTGCTAATCACTTCCACAAAAGTTTTATCGTATTCTTTTGCTAAAATGAGATTCCTCTCGTACCGCGATGCACACACATACATACATGCATGCACACACACACACACACACACATCAGTTTCTTAAATTTTTTACTGTACACAAGATAAGTGGGATCCTAGTGCGCGAAGAATCAATCGTCAATTGTATGGTCTATCGAACAATTCTATGCAGATTATATTTTGTAAATAAGACAACAACATATACATATAATCCATTTAGAACTATTTAACATTGTAATAGCGAATCTTTATATCCTGATAGCCATATCAATAAGAGCATTTTAATTCTTGTAATATTTTAATTCTACCTATAGATATCTATACAGCCTCTTTATTAGAACAGTAATTAATTCTAACGGCGTGCGATATTTATTTTGTTGAAAGAAGAAAAGCGAGCTTTTACATATAGTTTCATGCAGATGCGAGAAATATTTACGTAATGCTGTATCTCAGAATTTTGTAGTAAAAATAATTGTACATCCGTTATATGAGACGTGTTAGATGTGTTTTACGATTTGATTTCCTAAAGGGAGAAAAGCAAGGTAAGCACTCTTTTTTCCAATAGCAAGCAAGATAGCACCATAGCATTATGCACCGCGGTACCGTGAAAACCATAGTCTATTATAATTAATTATAAATCGCCATTGTAATCTCAAATTCCACATGGATTACAATTATCCTTCAAATTATAATTTGCGAAATTTAAATTCTTGCTAATTATTAGCAGATATACAATTCTTCCTTTCTTTCAACTTTTCTATGTTTGACAATTATATGATCATTAGCGAGCAAACTGATTTGATATCGTTTCTGTAATCAACATGTACTTCACACCAATCTCGTGCACAATTATTGATAAGTTTTCACATGCCCAAATTGATAAGATGTATTTAAATGTCGAAATGTTTCCATTGGAAAGTAATCGAGCTCGATTACAGACTCGCCATTTCCGGACCCTGCGTGTACATAAAGTTCTTACAAAAGACAAATATTTAGCATGCGTAATATATGCGTGTCCCAAAAATCGTGCACCATTGCCTAGGTATTGTAATAATAATGTATAAGAGGCTTGAGAATTGTCAAGATTATGAAGAAGAATTGCGAGGAATACAATTTTTCTAGCTGTGTCAAATTTATATATTAAGGAATTATCCAAAACGCAAACCCTCAATTTAGATCTGGGCAGACTAAAATCTCTTTAAATATGCGACGAGTGATGAACTTGAAATCGAGGCGTAATCGAGACATATATATATATAATATATATGTTCTGATATTTAATTAGATGTCGAGAGATATGCGCGACTTCTGGGACACTGTACTGTGTGTGCACGCACGCGCGTGAGTGTGTTGATGACGACGATGACGATAATAAAACATCCTCTGCAAGTGTGCTTTGATAGATCTACGCATATATACATATATGCACATGTATATAAGTGAAGATAATCATGACCATGGCGATTATAATTAATGATATGTATAATTCTATCGAAAAGTATGTTAATGATAAATATAATTATAAATAATACTATTGTTATGTCATTACTGTTGCTGCTATTGTTGCTGTTATTGCTAATTACCACTATCACTTACTATTGCTCCCTGATCGCTGCTATCGCACCTGTAACGCTGCAAATTATTGCTATTATTATGTTTTAAATGAACACTTAATTTTATATATTCACGAAAAATCAGTCTTTCAATAATGATATAATAACTTGATTTTTACCATTATCTGCTGTATATATGTACTGATTTGAAATGATGCACTTCGTTGCAATTGCATGAATACGGTTTAA
>NC_039512.1:14121791-14219595 GCF_003672135.1 Ooceraea biroi | reverse complement strand
TGGGCCTATTTTAAGGTGACAAAATCAATATTTATGAAAAACAAGTAATTTGTGTTTTATTAACTAATTCCGGATACTTTTTGTACAGAATGTATATTTATATTTATTTATTAAACGAAATAAAAAACGACGGGGTAAACTCTTTTTTCTTGCATGTATTGATTTTTGTGCACAAATATACTTAATATAATTTTATATTTTATAAACATGTAAGTTAATACTTTTAAAAACCTTGACTGACAGGAACTTGATTTAAGTACACAAGTACATGTAATAAACTTGTAATGCAAATGTTAATTTAATGTTTATAATCGAATTATCCTTCAAATAATGGTATGATTTGATTTTAATTCACTTAAATATTAAATACGACTTAATTGTGTAATGAGGCATATATGTTCGTATACCGAGCTAAAGGATGAGAAAATGGCGGCTATACACGCCGTGGTATATGACAGGTATGGAAGCGAATGTTCGCTCTCGACTGTTTTCAAAGGATAACTCACAGCGAATGAAGTCGCTGTTAATGGTATTCAAAAGGGAAAAAGCGATTTAACGCTTTAAATTTAATTGAAATAAATGGGTATGCCTCGCACAAATAAATTGATATAATTAATGCATTCATGCACTATATATTCAATATAGGATGACGCTTCGCTGCGAATTTACGCTGGCGAGCGATTCTGAACAAAAGTTAAAGTTAAATTATGGTTAATTGCAACTGTTGTACCACTAACATTATTCTCAATGATTAAACAATAATAATTGAAGGGTATATTTAATGAACAATTAAATTAATCAAAAGTTTATTACTAAATTCAAGTGTAATATAGAAGTTGGTTACAATATGAATATATGTGTTACTTGAAATAATTTTATTCGCAAATGTCATATAAATCTGAACCCTCAGGCCAGTAATTGTTTCACAACTAATTATAATTCGAAAATATTAAGTAACTGTAAATATAATAATGTATTGAAACTTTATAAATCTGTCAAAATGTGTAGTATGTATATGGAGTACAAGTATAACGTTCCATAAGAGCAGCGAGTATAAAATAATTAAATAAATCTACTCACAAGCGTTCGCACAAATCTAACCCTCAGGTCAGGAAGCACTTGATGATGTAGCAGCACAAGAATAAGTCAATCAGACTTTGGTAATAACTCAAACTTCACTGGCTCTACGTTATATTTTACGCTTAGTTAGCGAATTTACGCTAGCTAGCGACTCCAATAATTAATTAAAAGTAAGTCTAGTCTAAAAAGGGTCGTCAAAAAGGTACAGTGTACAAAAGGTGTGTGTAAAAAGTGTGAGTCTAAAGTGTGAGTCTCATTCTCTGGCTGCTGCATCACGTTATATACTCAAAAATTATGATGCTTGGGGACAGGGTCCCTGTAGCTCGAGAAGGGATTACAATAAGTGGGGACGCTACGGTTAAAGCAAAAACTAAAATAGTAGGGAGGCTCTGCCCACTTAACTCATTGGTTCTTCGTTTTCGAAGATTCTTATGGTGGGATCGAAAACTTAAGTGGTGGGATTGGTCTCACGGTGCGTCTAGTGGGGACGATGAGCTCAACGGTGAGCTCAACGCTTACAAAAGATAAACGTATTTTGACGCGTAAGTTCAACATGAAATTCGCAGTACAGAATTATCGCTCATCTGTTATGCTTTTTAATCAACCGGAGTTTCTCCGAATCAAATGGCAGCTGCAACTTCCTGCCGATATGTCTTGCTCGAGATATCTATTCAACCTTTGATTAAGACAGCGGTCTTGGATTATTATTTCAATCAGGTGCCGACAAGTCACCGTCTTTTGCAATTAGTCATCATGAAATAATATTCCTTCGTGAATTTAAATCTTTATTCCTTTGTTACTTAACGCGGTGTTCACTGTCTTATTCAAATTAATATTCAAATAATTCGGTAATGCTCACAAATTTAATTCTTAAAATTATAACGCTTGACATATGCATTTTATATGCTCGTAGTCTTATGCATGAATTATTATAAGACCCTGCATACGTCTACTTAATAATATAACGCACTCAGTGAAATAATAATCATTATAAATTATTGTAAAATCAATTATTGGTATCATGAGCCTTTAATAATGTAATTAAATCATCTAAAATTATTATTTCAAGATACCATTCTAATAAACTTATAAAATCTCACTCAACCAATAATTGTCTTATAGTTATAGGGATGACTATATATATATAGATATACACGTGTATGTACTTGCACGTCTATTCTTTGGTTATTATAAAATTATTAATAAAGCAACTATTGTTGTGCCGGGCTTAATATTATAATTAAACCATATAAAATTATTATTCCACTACAATATTAGTCTTAATTAATTCATAAAATCTTAAATAACCAATACTTCTGTTATGGGTTATACGCACCTATATAAGTGTGTTCGTATATGATATGGTTAATATACTTAATTATTAACGGATTAAATGCGTAATTAATATATACTTAAATTAATGCTCAGTAACATAAAATATTCCATTAAATAAATTCAATAATCCTTACTATGAACGTAATACCATGTGTAATATACTTTTATTCATAATTAATTAACGATTTATTCTTTTCTTAATATTTTTGGGTTAAACAACTTATTTCCTTTTATATTAAATTGTTCACTAATTGATTTTCACTTTAATTGTTTTTAACTTTGTAATTTCTAAACTATTAATATTTCATTAAAACTTTCTACACTATAAATATTGAAAAATAACGCTGATTTGTTTAACAAATAGTGACTTTGCAATTTTGGTGGTTTCTCAATGATCCCGTGGTGCGATAAGAAAAATTTCATCACAGGTACCATCAGCCTAGCTAAAAATGATGATTCCCAAAAGTTGTTGGTCACTTCCGTAAAAATGATTATTTTCAAAATCTGAGGTCCCTATTAGTTTTCTCTTATGACCTAGATGCTTCAATATAATTATAACAAATTATTTCCTTACGGTTCAAATTTTAGACCCAAAACATTTAGTAAACTTTTATTGCAATTTCGCAAATTTAAATACGTACTTCTTTTTGACTAAGATTGTAGACAAATATTCTACATTCTTTTACTTATAAAATGTTTCTCCTTTTATGTTATAAAAATAATATTAATTTTTCTATACGATAAATCACTTCAAATGTGGTAATACAATTTACTACACTCACAAAACTATTTCATTGTATAATAAAATTAATTCCAAAATTTACTCCTTTAATTGTTATTAATAACAACTTATGACCTTGTACAACAATCAACACCAAATGTCTCCGTAAATTATAATAACTATCAAAGCTACACCGTCACTTAATAAAACTCAATTCCGCCGGCATTATTTTTACTCTTGTCTTAAATAACTAATTGATTTTTCCCGTTTTTATATAATAACCGACCCTATTGGTTTTAACGAAAATTACCTACTTGCAAAGGACTTTACTATAGTATAATAAAATCCATTTCAAATCAATTTGTTTCTTTGTTATTAAAAATAATTAAATATTTTCTCCTGTCAAGAACCCAAATGTATTAAGCCAAATTTGTAATACTTATCAATGGCTATATAACCATATAATAAGATATATTTTTAAATTAATTCTTTCAATTATTACAACTAACATTAATACTTTTTATATAATAAACAATATTAAGTAGCTCAATGGTTTTGCTACACCTATAAAAACCTTCATGGTATTACAGTTCAAACGATCTTAAATATTATCAATCTCGTAATATTATATTATAAATCTATCAAATTATTAATGATAAATGTTTCAAAATTATTTTATTTAACTGCTAGAGTATATAAAACTGTTTTTATATATTTTACTGATTTTATGTATGTTTTTATGTTTCAGAAAATATATATATATATATATATATACGTGACTAAATTAATTAAATAAATCTATCATAAAGCATAATAACTAAGTTATACATATATATTGTTTTTGTCCTTTTAATATTTTCTTTTCCCTTTATATATGTTAATATAATTACTTCATATATTTTTATATTAAAACTAGTACCAAGCTAAAGCTTTTAACATAATATATGTGTCGGTTAGGTTGCCAAGTAAATAATATTCTTGGTTAGACTAATAACAGACTACTGTACGTAAGCCTGTGGTTAATAATAAGTAGTGAAGCAAAATGATAAGTATCAATGGCGCTCAAAAATAACTATCAGCGGTTATACATTAATAATTAATGTTGCAAATAAAAAAAAATTAAAAATGGGTGTGAGGTGGACGTCAGGACGTCACAGTTTCATAAAATATATATATATATATATATATATACGTGACTAAATTAATTAAATAAATCTATCATAAAGCATAATAACTAAGTTATACATATATATTGTTTTTGTCCTTTTAATATTTTCTTTTCCCTTTATATATGTTAATATAATTACTTCATATATTTTTATATTAAAACTAGTATCAAGCTAAAGCTTTTAACATAATAAATGTGTTGGTTAGGTTGCTAAGTAAATAATATTCTTGGTTAGATTAATAACAGACTACTGTACGTAAGCCCGTGGTTAATAATAAGTAATGAAGCAAAAATGGTAAGTATCAATGGCGCTCAAAAATAACTATCAGCGGTTATACATTAATAATTAATATTGCAAATAAAAAAATTAAAAATGGGTGTGAGGTGGACGTCAGGACGTCACACACGATTTAGTGGTAGGATTCACACGATACATTCCTACGTGCCACGATTGCAGAAGTAACCTTGCGTCTTACTCTCCGGTGCTAAGCTGCGATACCTGTGCGCGCGAATATTCGGCACTGCTCAGTTTGTTACAGGCAGCCGGTGAAAGTATTCTTGATTTCCCCGACCCGACCGTGGTGCGGGTACAGGGCGACGAAATAAGCACTCTAGCTCTTGCACCTGGCGATAACTAGACCCGTTTCCCTCTACGAAATTACTCCGATCGCGGTATCCCCGGGAAGAATTCTCGGATTCGTTAATACCCGAAAACAGCGATCCAGCCCCGTGTCATTGCCCGAGTTAACCAACAACCGCGGCCGACCGGGACGTAACACTGTATTAAAAACAAGTCGTAAAAAATAATATCACATAAAATGCTTTAACACATAAAAGTATTCGCCAACTGCGAATACTTTTTCTGTAAAACGTATGATACGAGAGTTGGCTTGATTCACAAATTTACAATTGTATTTGCTGTGTGAATTAATTCGCTGTCTTCACTAATGATTTCATCGAATGAAAACCGCAACATTTTTTTCGCGATGAAATTCACCAGTTGCCCAAAAGTATAAAAAACTTGATGTTGCTGGATTTCAAAATATGAGATGATAATTTTAACTTATAAATTTTATGAAATGAATAAGTAAATGTAATAACGGTAAAGTAAATTCTAAAATTGTGTCATTATATTATTTTGTATAATATAATACAGGAAAACATATTTTATTTTATATGAATTTATATAACAATCCAGCAAGATCATTAAAGTTTTATCTACACTACAGTTTTATGATAGCAAAATCTGCAGAACAGATTTCGACAGAGCGCTAGCAGGTTCTGTTAACAAGATGGTTACAAATTACACATAAAATATGTTTTATCAGCAAATTGGTAGTAGAATGCGTGCAGAGTTGGGTGCTGTCAACAGGCTCTGCACGCTTTTTGTTGCCAATGTACTGTCAGGAGTATGACAACTCAGGCTCTGTCGACATAACACATACCGGGATCTCCCGTTGAGCATGTCGATATATAAAAGCATATAATTATTGCAAGAGAGACCTACCTGTATTGCGTATCCATGTATTGTACCTTGCATCCTTCTGCATTGGGAATCTAAATAAACGTTTTCTATGCGAAAATTTCCCATTCTTGCACTCTTTGTACACGCACTTATCGTAATAACTATCTACACGGCACTGACTTGATATAGTGTTTGTTTGTAATAATGTAATGGGAAAAAATAATATAAATAAAATAATTAAAAAAATGGAAAAAGAAAACTTAAAAGTAACAGAAAAAAATGCAATATGTGAAGAAATAAAAAACGAATGACAAAACCGACACGACAAAAATATATACACGCGGAAATCTTTGCAACTAATCGCGTCAGATAAAAGAAATAATAAGACGTATTGCAAATTAGATCTTACAGATCGCTAGAAAATAATACAACTTTTAAGCAGATCTGTAAAGCACGAATAGCGAAGCACCGCAGAACCGAAGAACCGAACGTTACTCGGAAAGCTTGTTACACTGACTGATTATCTTCGGCGTATTGTCGCGCTCCTTTTGTTTTATAGCACCAAATAGCCGCGAAATAGCCGCGACACTTTGAAATGTAATTCTTTAATTCATTAAAAGATTAAGGAATCTGTTTATTGTAAATGTAAAGTTGTTTTATATCATGATAGAAAGAAGTATAGTTTCACAAACCGATTTCTTCTACCCTATTATATTTCTTTGATATTTTTTATTTCGAAAACAAACGAAGATAAGGCTCGTAAAAAATAGTAACTCATATCTTTTAAACTTTGTAAAATATATATTTGTTACTGTGTAAGCAGTCGTCTTAGACATGTTTTCCAAGTAATGTCATATTTTAACGAACTTTACAATTTAAAAAAGTATCAATAGATATTTATGTATTATAATAAAAAATAAATTTCAGTATTTTGAGAATTAAAAATATTTTGCATTATAACATTACAAATAAATATGAGTGATATATGAATAACAATATTTATTTATTTGCAGTATTTAATATACAGGGTGTCCCAGAGAACTGTATCCAATGCTCCATTACCATTACCATTTTGCAATTTTCGCATTAATTAACGAGTTATTAATTATTAAAAATTGCCATATAGGCCGGCCTACCGCCAAATGTAAGCGCGCGGCAAGATACGGCTCAGCGATCATGGTTGTTAAACGCACGGGGAATTGTTTATTATAAGTGGCAATGGTTACGCACTTCCCACTGGATGTGCGAGTGGAAAATGCGAAAATTGCAAAAGTACAAGACATTTTTGTTCATCTCTGTCCCTTCTACCTCGGATACAGTTCTCTGGGACACCCTGTATATTATTTCAATCTATTCATTATAATATATACATATGTACACTACTCAACAAAAAATAGGGAACACTTTCGAAACCCTAAAAATTAAGCTATTTTCAAACCACTGCAACTCGGCGAAAAATTATCGTAGAGAAAAAATTAAAAAAGCTTTTTAAAGTTTGAAGTTTCAACTTTAACGCGCTTTCGGTAGATTTTCAAAATTTATTTATCTTTCTTGGTCTATGCTTTAAAAAGGAACACATTACTTTGTTCCTTAAAATTACGTATTTTTAACAACTTAAAACTCAATAAAATAAATTTCTTTCGAAAAATTCAACTCGCGTTCCATAAACTACATTTTGCCTACAAAACGCTTTTTTTAAATTTCCCTACGATTTTTTTTGACCGATTTACACGATTTTGAAGTTAACCCTTTTTTTCTTGAAAAGTGACGTTTACCGCCGACATTAGCGTTACCCAATGTGCACCACGTGGAGGTTGCCGGTCGGATTTTGCACATTGTGTGTGTGTGTGTGTGTGTGTGTGCGCGCGCGCGCGTGCGTGTGTGCGTGCGTGCGTGCGTGAAAGGATGAAGTGGTGAGTGAGTGAATTATGTGCATTGTATGCATTTACTAGTAGCGTGTATTGCCTCCTCTCTGATTAATTACCATTTGTAGACGTTCTTGCATATTTATACATCTCTGCATAAAAGCTATCGGAATTTCATGCCAAATATGCCTAAGCGCTTCTTCCAATTCATTTAAATTTCGTGGTTGTTCTTGGCGAGATCTTAATCGTCGTTTCATCTCGTCCCAAATGTGCTCGATCGGATTTAAATCTGGGCTATTCGAGGGATGGTTCAGCAATGCGATATCATGTCGCTCAAAAAATTGCTGCGTTACGTTTGCCGTATGGGGACGCGCGTTGTCCTGCATGAACACAAAGTTCTGCTGCAATCGACGCTTCAGCGGCAAAACGTGAGGCCGGAGAATGTCATTTATGTACCGAATGCTTGTCATTGCTGGAGGTGGCAGAAGTACCAAGTCAGTCCGTTCTGTCATCGAAATGCATCCCTATACCATAACGGAACCGCCATTATGAGCTCGTATTGACATGACACAATGTTGATCATAACGCTCTCCTTGTCGACGCCAAGTGCGTATGCGAGCATCATTGCCGTAAAGGCAGAAACGCGATTCATCCGAAAAGTAAACATTTTTCCATTGCCTTGCAGTCCAATTTATGTGATTATGCGCAAACTGAAGACGAGCTTGACGATGTGCGAGTGTAAGTCTTGGCACTCGTGCACGAGAACGTGAACGAAGACCAGCTTTTCTTAAACGACGACGAATCGTTTCTTCACTTACGTGATGCAAAGCCGGCATTTCACTTCGAACACGTCTTGCAGTAATCGTTCGTCTTTCTAAAACGTGGCGAACAATTTGTCGATCTTGTCGGACTGTAGTCACACGATGACGGCCACTGCCCTGACGTCTCGCGTATTGTCCTGTTTCTTCGTACCGTGAATAAGCTCTACTCACAACAGAAACAGATACGCCAACACGTTGCGCCACATAACGCATACTGTACCCTTCTTCCAGAAGTGCAATTATACGAGCAACTTCTGTTATCGGCAAGTGTCTACGCGGCATTTTAACAATTTTGTAAGCAGTCCAGAAGAGCTGGATAATCGGACAGAAATATTCTTACTGCTCGTATCTACGACGCTTGTATGCAACTGTCTTTATTATAAACACGAGCGCGCGCGCCTGCGTGTGCCTGTGTGTGCGATTCACCTTTGTTTTAACAATATATTGGGAAGCTCGTGTTCATAAGGACAGTTAATAAAGACAGTTGCATGCAACTGTATTTATTAATAAATAAGGTTACAGATGTTTAACATTACACTATGTGTGTATTTATTTTAAAGTACATATATGTCTTTATTTACTTTTTAAATAAATGTCTCACATTTATAAATGTGTGTATTTATTAACTTATTAATAAACATATATCCTTATTATAATATATATATTGAAACTATTGAAATACTTAGATTATATACTCTAAATAAATACTGTTAATTATATATTTACTTATATTAAATTGTTATTTAATTTAAAATACTTGTAATTCTCGAAATATATTTAATTTTTAATTATAATGCACAAATATTTAAATACGTTATATTTGAATATTACACACAAATGCCTTTAAGTAGTAGAAAGCACGTTTAAATTATTTTTTTAACCCATGTATAACAGAACAATATTTTTTAGACTCTTATGTCTTTTTGTGTATTTATAGCCTCTTATTTATGCATTTTTTTATATTTATGTATAATTTTTCTTCTTTATTCATCAATGTAGCTTTCAAGTTTTGTTCGATTTTATTAAACATTTATATATATATATATATATATATATAAAATGTAATATTAGTAAATAGCAGTTAAGCATTTACATGCACACATACACTTACACACCTAAACATTCATTAGTTACATTTGCACAATTATTTACACATACAAATATAGATATATAGATAAGACAATGATAAATAAAAAAAAATTATATATACATATATATATTCATTTTTTTGCTTAAAAAAAAACAAAAAAATATTTACAACAATTCAACCTACCTAAAACGGTAAGCCACAACAAATAATAACAAACTAACAAAAAAAAAGAAAAAAACGAAAGACCAAAATGGAGACAGTGTACCTGTACTCCGAACCATCTACATGGATCTCATAAAGGCACCTGCATTGTCGTTGCGGTGACACTAAGGGGTCACAGAACCCATCAATACCGAAACTCTACCTCAGAGCTCGGTCATTATTGCCTATAGGCAATCCTTGAGAACCCTTGGGGTCCTCCTATACAATCCGCCGCTATAAAAATCCATGGCCTAGCCATGGCACAGCTTTGCCTTTTGGGCAATCACATGTTACTGGCCGAATAAGGCAGTGACAAATAAGACAAAAGAGGTACACAACCTCGCAAATCGGCCATCAGCGAGATCCATGATAGAGGCACACTAAATGTCCCACATTACTCCCTTAACACCCACTCGTACATACACGTATACCAACACACACACAAAAGTGGAGATCACGTTTTTGGCGTCGTTTGAATTGCAAAACAAACATAAGTGCATAAATAGACAAAGCAACAAATAAGTACAAAAACATAACAAAATAAAAGAAAAGAACAATATATTAGAGGAGTAAAAAAAAGAGAAAAAAATACATATACACCCACACACACCATTATTCAAAATAATTGTAATGTGCGCAAAAGGACTAGCAAAGCAAACGAAAGGCTGAAAAGAACTACCCTTTCCTTCACTTCCAAAAACCAAAAGACACGCAACAAATACTTCTTACGAATAATAGGTTTCCCTCGAAAGCAAAGCATCTTTATCTTTACCACATCCCAAGAATGGACAGGTATCTTTTTCAAATATCGTGTACCCCCGACATTTGTCTAAGGTGGAGGGTGTTACGTCCAAACTCCACGGTCCCTTGCTTTCGTAAGAAACAGATAATAGAATTACATCCGTTTTAATAATTTCCGCGTGCTATTTATCATTCACGCGTTATTGAACCAAAACACTCACGATTGCTGTACAATATTCGGTAAATATTGACAATAACGGAGGACGCCCCAATGACCTTGACGGTGGCATATATTATAGAGGTCACTCTCCGGAGTGACCTTCAAAAGGTTTTAGCCGTCGCTCGTTGTTTATTAAATAGTTATTAACAAAAGAAGTTTAATAATTTTGCATGAATTTTCAGTTGTTCACGCGAAGCAAGAACTTGAGTTTGACATATATTACAAAGGTCACCTTCCCGAATAACCCGCATTAGGTTTCACTCGTCGCTCGTTGTTTGTTAAAAAGTTATTAACAAAAAAGTTTAATAAATAAAGCATAATTTTACGATACCATATACGTTTACGAAAGAGTATATTTGATAAAATTTTAGCTTTAAATCAGAAATAGGATTGGCTTAGGTTACATTTTCCGAAAGTGGAGCCCCGGACACATACGCTCGTTTTCCTTAGAAGGATATGTTATGATGCACTTATACGTCGGGCACCTCGGACGAATGACATAGGGGGCGGTGTGGGATGGTATCGGCATCGTTTTCAGCCCGCTTCGCGGGTGGGCGGGGGGCAGGGCTTCACCCCCCCCCTCCGCCGGAGCAGTGTAACAAATTTCACACAGATTGTGATCACTTGGTACACGGCACGGATCCCAGCGGGGGGAGGGGCGAAGTCCTGCCCTACCGCGAAGCGGGCTGAAAACCGAGCGTATGTGTCCGGGGCTCCAATTTCGGAAAATATAACTTAACTCAAACCTATTTCTGATTTAAAGCTAAAATTCCATCAAATATACTCTTTTGTAAACGTATATGGTATCGTAAAATTATGCTTTATTCATTAAACTTTTTTGTTAATAATTTTTTAACAAACAAACGGGCGACGGCTAAAATCTTCTGCAGATTACTCGGAAGTATAATCTGTATAATATATATCAAGATCAAGTCCTCACTTCGCGTAGATAGCTGAAAATTCGTGCAAAATCATTAAACTTCTTTTGTTAATTACTTTTTAATAAATAACGAGCGACGGCTAAAATCTTTTAAAGGTCACTCAGGAGGGTAATCTTGACAATATGTATCAAAGTCAAGGTCATCGGGGCGTCCTCCGTTATTATCAATATTTACCCAATATTCTATTTTTTTATATTTGACACACAGTATCAAACGGTAACCTATCGAGAACCGTAAGGCACGCAATACATGTGCCCATCGCGTGATCGTTAAACAAACATCCTCTTGCAGCAACCCTGAACGTTAGCGCATCGTCTACCTTATCACCACTACCGTTGGGTCACCTTGGCCATGAACACGTGCATTTCGTCACCATAACCATGATCACGCTCTCGCCGCTTATCAAGGTCCAAAGGTGTCCCTTCGATTTCAGCTACACGTGTCCTCCCGTTACCTAAGTTTGGGCGTTTTCCCATTGCCTAATAATGGCATTTCCCTCTCCGAATGGTCTCGAAGAATCCCCTCTTACACGATTTTTCATATATTATAAAAAGGGCAGTGAAACCGCCCGAGGCATTCTATAGTTTTCTTCCAAATCGACCAGACGTACTAGTCGCTATTTCAAATTTGAACCATTAACAAAGTCACTATCGTAAACTTAAAGTCAGTGCGAACCAGCTTACTCCTACACTCATTCCACTTTGAAATTGGAGGAGCCTTAGCGCACTGCACTTGGAATTCATCGGTCAACCCTGACTCCGGACAATTCAAAAGTAAGCTTTATAATTGATTATTTTATTTGTTTCCTTTCTTGACTGGTTGTTATTTGTTTTTTTATTTTGCCTCTTCCTTTACTTTTCCCTACTAATTACACACTTTCACTCTTTGGCTCATATAGTGGCACCTTGCGAATTTAACATCCCGCCACACCGACTAGTATTCCCTCAATTAACACCAGAGGTGACCACCGACAAGGAGGTTCAAGATCTCTTAGAAGAGCTAGAAGCGTTTTTAAGCGACCCTGATATTTTCCCTCCACCATCCGAAATATCATCTCCATCCTATTCACCCATCCCTTTCGATCAATTATTGCAACACTCTCCCGTGCGTTACGTCTCACGGTCTCCCTCTCCAATCCCACTGGAGGATTTAAAAACCTTCGCCGACCATCCTCATCACAATTTATCCCTGGTCGATTATCCATTGTTTTCTCACCTTCCACCTTTCCTTCCGGATCCACCACCTACCATTCCTCCACCTTTAACCAACACTGTAGACCCCGAAGAGTCCTAGTCAACGGATTGTTAATTTTAAGTAATTAATATCATATTTATATTTTCATTATAATTTTAATGCAGTTATTTATCTTTTTTTTCTTTTACAATTTCCGCTTACCAAATGATTACTTATTACATTTGACTATTTTAAATAAATCCATTTTTTATTGTTCATGTTAAATTTTGTTTAATTCATTCACCTCTTTCCTTCCTCAATTGATCGCACAAGGTCCTGTCCCTTGTAATAGGAATTTGATTCCCTTACATAAAAAGGACCGACGAACAGACTTAATTCGGAAGAAGCGTAAGAGTGGCCTTCGGCCGCTGACCTTCTTTCCGATAACTCGGTCGGCTCGACTCGCGTTGATACGTGAGAAATACGTGGTTTGTGCGTCTCTCTCAGGGAGCTGGACGTAACATTATATATCTATCTATCTCTCTTTCTGTCTCTGCTTCAGATTATGCAAGAATTATTTGCAGATAAGCCATGGGTGCAACCATTGTCAGTAGCTGGATCTCATGTAAATGAAAGTGAAAAAGAAAAAGAAAACGATCCATCACAAAAATGTAAAATTAAATATACTTTAAATGTACATAAAAAGTAAATGTATTATAAGTAATTATTTTATAATTATAATTTCAGGTATCAAAAAAAGGAAATTAAACACATACATACAACAATACATAGTGGATAAGAAGAACAAAGGAAAAGAAGAGAAATGCGGGAAAAACAGCATAATAAAAGAATGAATGCATTTCAGCGGATTGAAACTTTGGTGGAAAACCTATTGGCAAAAATAGATTAATTCTAATCTGAGGTTTTTATTTTATATTATAAAGTTTGACATTTTATTTTATATTATAGTTATACAGTTAAAATATTAAGTTACGTACTGTGCTGTGATAAGAATTTAATTAGGTTTTTGAATAATTTTTTGTTGTTTTGTTTTATTGTTTTAAGAAAACCTATAGTCCAGTAGAGAGCATATTAAGGGGATCCTGGAGTGGCCAGTGAACTCCGTCGCGGCGTCTGTATTACCGGAGGAATCGGTGATTTTCCTGCATTTTTCAAGAAATGCAGGAAAATCACCGATTCCGCCGGTAATACAGACGACTCCAGGATCCGCTTAAGAGCACATTAAACGGAATTTATAGTCTTTTAAGTTTAATTTATGAATATGTTAAATGCAAATCAAAACAGTATTTTCTATTAGTATTATAATGTTGCAATATATGTAAGGATACATTAGTATTATAATGTTGCAATATATATATAAGGATATATAAGGATATAGAAAACAAAAAAGCCAAAATACGATATATGCCCAGCAAACACGGGTATATAACTATTACATTACCGTAATAAAACGGAATGTAACACGCAATATTACATAGATGTACTAGGTTATATACACGTTAGTAGTAATTTCCTATTCACACATGTTACAATTATATAACGTGAATATAATACGTATGCAACATGTTATATACTCTAAATAAAGTTAGCGAATAATTATATAACATATATATAATCGTGATGTAAATTATGTAATTGTTATATTACTGTTATATTTTTTGTAACTGAATAGTAACTGTAGAATGAAAATATATATTTTATACATACTAATCCTAGAAAAAGTCTTTGAATTAATTCTAAGCAAGAACAAACTATTTCATTTGCTTTCGCTCGAAATTAATTCAAAGACCTTTCCTGGAATTAGTATGTATAAAATATATAAGTTAATACAGTAACATATACAATAACAATCACGCTATAGTTATTATAATGATGCAGTTTTTCCAGAGGAAAGGGAAAAATATAAATATTTAATTATTATATTTTGCACTCTAAACATATACATATAAAATATACAAAGCATGTTGTTGCGTATTATGGAAGCGTTCTCTTTATCCAAGGTAATCTTTTCTAACAGTAACATTAATATTAAAAGTATTCAAAATAAGTATTATATTATAAAGAAAACTAAATATTTGTACATATAATTTTACCAGTATTCTTTAACTTATTGCAGTTAATCTATGCATATGTAAAATGGTAAAAGATGCAAAAGTCGCATTGCAAGAATGCAACGCCGAGTCATTTCCACTTCTACGGAGCATTTAGAAATACTTAATTTCATTATCAATCTTTAGAGTTGTGTACATTTGACAATGATAAGCATTTCTAAATGTTTCGTAGAAGTGAAGACGACCGGTATTGTATTCTTGCAACGTGACTTTTGCATATATAACCTACTACACCATTTTAATTACATATACATAGGTTAACTGCAATAAGTTAAAGAATACTAGTAAAAATATATGCACAAATAGTTAGTCTTTATAATAATACTTTTAATCAATGTTAGAAATTAAGGATTACCTTGGATAAAGAGAGCACTTCCATACCACGCAACAACATGCTGACACGATGAAAGAACCAGCAAGAACTGAAAAGAACGCAAGGATACCAACAACGAAAAGAGGCAACATTTTTAATATATATGTTATATTCATGTTATAATTATATAATATAAAATGAATATAACATCTCTATATAACACGTTGTATAACATCAAAGTAATAATAATATAGCATTTGTAATATCACGTGTTATGTTCAATTTATATTGCTGTTATATTATTATAACCAGGAAATAACACAGTTATAATAAAGTTTTAAAACAAAGTAATATTACAGTTATAAAAGGAAATTATGTAGCCTCAATATTAATAGTGTATAACAACTGTTATATTACGTGTTACTTCTGAGATATATAATAGTTATATTCTGTGTTTGCTGGGATGTATAATATTTATTTTATGAATATTTAATTATTTTAATAATAAATGTAAACATAAAAATAAATTGTATTTTTCTTGTTACGTCCAGAGACTGCACGGTTCCCCTTGCTTCCAAGAAATATAGCGATATCTTTTTTTCGTTGTCGGACAATGTGGCGCGACGCATCGATCCAGTCGCGTGTGGTCAGTAGGTTAGGGCCCCAGTGAGGGATTAGAAAAAAAACAAATGATACACCTGCGTCGGATCATCTCCGGGGAGAAACCCTCACAGGAGCCGCAGGTTCTGACACACATGTCCGGGCAGGCGCGATATTAGATCCCGATATTAAACCCCTTGATCTCTAATGATTATTTTTGAATTGAAAGACAATAAGCCGCATCGCAACAAATTCGGTCACGCGTGACTGTAGGCTCGCGGTGTCAGTTTGGGATATCGCTCTTCCGGGAAGAGAAATGATACAGCTACGCCGGATCATCTGCGGGTAAATACCTTCACAGGAGCCGCGAGTCCGGACACACGTGTACCAGTGCGAGACTTAAGAGAACCATCTTCGAACGGCTTATCGCCTCATAGACCGACTGTCAATAGCTGCAGTTAATTAGCGAACGGTCGTCGAAAAGTAGTTCCCGGAAAAGCTACCCCTCTTCCACACTATTCCTATCATATAAAAAGGCGACGACCACTCCGGGAGATAGCTGTTTCATTCTGTCCGCCTTCGCGAACGTAAGCATATCGCTCATCTTGTACTGTTCGGAAGTTTCGTAAAACTCAGTGCCGACCTAGATTTCCGAACTGGAATAAAACAAAGATTTCCAAAGTGGAATAACACCAGCTCTGTTGCGAGAGTTCTTCTCTGGTCTCTGTCCTGGACACTTGCACGGCCTGCAGAGCACGAGAATTTCTCACCGGTCGGCATTACATCAATTGACTCGCAACCGGAATCTCCTGCAAATAAGTGAGCGAATCTTCTGTTTGTTACTTTTTCTCTTTCCTTCTTTCCTTTTTCCTCTGTTTGTTTATTCATCGCCGACAACTCTCATTCTCATTTTCCTCTTCTAGTCTCTTTTACCCTTTTCTATCCGTTTCTCCTTAACTTATTCCGTTTGCCCCTTTTTTAAGTGTCTCCCAACAAAAGATTCCGCAGTGCGTCTCCCTCTCCGGGACCGTTTCGTGGAGATCAAGGGCTGTGGTCTGGGGGGCACCCATCGGCAGAACCACCGCGCAAAAGGAACGCGATTGAAACCAAAACGCGGCCCCCCTCTGCGTCATCTACTTCGTCATCGGTTGTAATATTAGATCCTCCTCAGCCTCCCTCCTCCGCCTCCTCCGTCCAGATCATTTCTTCCCCTTCTTCTCGGGCATCGCCATCCTCTTCACTCTAGATTTTGGAACCCATACCCCGATCTCCTACTCCATCTTCTGTTTCCTCAAACTCTTCCTTTTCCCGACCATCAACCCCTTCAAGCATTTCTCTTTCTTTATCCTCTCCTCCTTCTCTTACACCGCCACCTTCCTGTTATTTCTCTCTTTCCGACTCCTCATCATGGACATCTCGGGTGTCCCCGTGTACAACACCCTCCTCTATCCAGGCATCACCACCTAGTTCTCCCCGATACTCTCCCTCTATTTCCCCAGCTTCCTCCGCCTGACATTTCTCACCTATCCAACCTGGTGATTTTGAGGATTTCCCAACTTCCCCTTCTCTTTCTCCGTCAGCCTCGGTGGATGAGGATACAATTTTAGAGTTCCGCCGTTCACTAGTGGCTCTCGGTGAACGGTTCCTCTACATCTTCCCTCAAATCACTATCCCTCTTCCACCTGATGCCCTCGTTCTAGACCCCGATTTTGATCCCATTCCCACTCTCAGGGCCGCCCTTCGGCACACAGACCCAGCCGTCGGGATGCCCCTCATAGTCAGGGGACGGCTTTATCCTATCCTAATCCCAGCCACCCTTCTCCGCCGTTATTTTTTAACCGACCGTTAATTTTAGTTTAGAATTAAAGTAAAACATTTTTAAACATTTTTGTTGCTGACTGTTTTATTCGTTTATTAGATAATTACAATCTGCCATCAAATGCTATAAGCACTCAAACTATATTTGCATTTACAAATTACACATTTAATAAAAACCAACCAACACGAACATTATATTATGTTGTACGTAGACGTAATTTTCTTTTTCCAAATATAATGTTTAAATTAACAAAAAAAGGATGTGTTAATTATTTGAGTTCCCTCTACTCATCTCCATTTTCAGCAGGTCGTACCGGTCCTATCCCAGGTAAAAGGGATTTATTTCCTTGATCTAAAAAGGGACCTACGGACAGACCCTTCCGGGTTTAGGGTAAGATCGACCCCCGTGGTCGTTGACCTTTAAACCGGAACACAGTGGTCAGTCCGACTCGTGCTTTGGGGCCTAAGTGCAACAAGGTACGAGAGGCGCTCTGTTGCGCCCTTCTGTGACGTCCTGACGTCCACCTCACACCCATTTTTAATTTTTTTATTTGCAATATTAATTATTAATGTATAACCGCTGTTAGTTATTTTTGAGCGCCATTGATACTTACCATTTTGCTTCACTACTTATTGTTAACCACAGGCTTACGTACAGTAGTCTGTTATTAACCTAACCAAGAATATTATTTACTTTGCAACCTAACTGACACATTTATCATGTTAAACGCTTTAGCTTGACAATAGTTTTAATATAAAAATATATAAAGTAATGTTAATAATATTAACATATATAAAGGGAGAAGAAAATATTAAAACCACAAAAACAATATATATGTATAACTTAGTTATTATGCTTTATGATAGATTTATTTAATTAATATAGTCACATATATATATATATATATATATATATTATCTAAAACGTAAAAACACAATAACATACATAAAATCAGTAAAATATATAAAAACAGTTTTATATGTTCAAGCAGTTAATTAAAATAAGTTTGAAACATTTATCATTAATAATTTGATAGATTTATAATATAATATTACGAGATTGGTAATATTTAAGATTGTTTGAATTGTAATACCATGAAGGTTTTTGTAGGTATAGCAAAACCATTGAGATATTTAATATTGTTTATTATATAAAAAGTATTAATGTGAGTTGTAATAATTGAAAGAATTGGTTTGGAAATATATCTTATTATATGGTTATATAGCCGTTGATAAGTATTACAAATTTGGCTTAATACATTTGGGTTATTGAGAGGATGAAATATTTAATTATTTTTTATAACAAAGAAACAAATGGATTTGAAATGGATTTTATTATATTATAGTAAAGTCCTATGCAAGTAGGTAATTTTCGTTAAAACCAATAAGGTCGGTTATTATATAAAAACGGGAAAAATCAATTAGTTATTTAAGACAAGAGTAAAAATAATGCGGGCGGAATTGAGTTTTATTAAGTGACAGTGTAGCTTTGACAGTTATTATAATTTACGGAGACATTTGGTGTTGATTGTTGTACAAGGTTATAAGTTGTCATTAATAACAATTAAAGGAGTAAATTTTGGAATTGATTTTATTATACAATGAAATAGTTTTTGTGAGTATAGTAAATTGTATTACTACATTTGAAGTAATTTATCGTATAGAAAAATAAAGATTATTTTTATAACATAAAAGGAGAAACATTTTATGAGTAAAAGAATGTAGAATATTTGTCTACAATCTTAGTCAAAAAGAAGTACGTACTTAAAGATACGAAATTGCAATAAAATTTTACTAAATTTTTTGGGTCTAAAATTTGAACCGTAAGGAAATAATTTGTTATAATTATATTGAAGCATCTAGGTCATAAGTGGAAACTAATAGGGACCTCAGAATTTGAAAATAATCATTTTTACGGAAGTGACCAACAACTTTTGGGAATCATCATTTTTAGCTAGGCTGATGGTACCTGTGATGACATTTTTCTTATCGCACCACGGGATCATTGAGAAACCACAAAAATTGCAAAGTCACTATTTGTTAAACAAATCAGCGTTATTTTTCAATATTTATAGTGTAGAAAGTTTTAATGAAATATTAATAGTTTAGAAGTTACAAAGTTAAAAACAATTAAAGTCAAAATCAATTAGTGAACAATTTAATATAAAGGGAAATAAGGTGTTTAACCCAAAAATATTAAGAAAAGAATAAATCGTTAATTAATTATGAATAAAATTATATTACACATGGTATTACATTCATAGTAAGGATTATTGAATTTATTTAAAGGAATATTTTATGTTACTGAGCATTAATTTAAGGACATAATTATTACGCATTTAATCCGCTAATAATTAAGTACATTAACCACACCATATACGAACACACTTATATATGTGCATATAACCCATAAAACAATTATTGGTTATTTAAGATTTTATGAATTAATTAAGACTAATATTGTATTGGAATAATAATTTTATACGGTTTAATTATAATATTAAACCCGTCACACCAATAGTTGCTTTATTAATAATTTTGTAATAACCAAAGAATAGACATGCAAATACATACACGTGTATATCTATATAGATATAGGTATTCCTATAAGTATAAGACAATTATTGGTTGAGTGAGATTTTATAAGTTTATTAGAATGATATATTGTAATAATAATTTTAGATGATTTAATTACATTATTAAAGGCTCATGATACCAGTAATTGATTTTACAATAATTTACAATGATTATTATTCAGCTGAGTGCGTTATATTATTTAGTAGACGTATGCAAGGTCTTATAATAATTCATGCATAAGACTAGGAGCATATAAAATGCATATGTCAGGCGTTATAATTTTAAGAATTAAATTTGTGAGCATTACAGAATTATTGAAATATTAATTTGAATAAGACAGTGAACACAGCGTTAAGTAACAAAGGAATAAAGATTTAAATTCACGAAGGAATATTATTTCATGATGACTAATTGTAAAAGACGGTGACTTGTCGGCACCTGATTGAAATAATAATCCAAGACCGCTGTCTTAATCAAAGGTTGAATAGATATCTCGAGTAAGATATATCGGCAGGAAGTTGCAGCTGCCATTTGATACGGAGAAACTCCGGTTGATTAAAAAGTATAACAGATGAGCGATAATTCTGTACTGAGAATTTTATGTTGAACTTACGCGTCAAAATACGTTTATCTTTTGTAAGCGTTGAGCTCACCGTTGAGCTCATCGTCCCCACTAGACGCACCGTGAGACCAATCCCACCACTTAAGTTTTCGATCCCACCATAAGAAGCTTCGAAAACGAAGCACCAATGAGTTAAGTGGGCAGAGCCTCCCTACTATTTTAGTTTTTGCTTTAACCGTAGCGTCCCCACTTATTGTAATCCCTTCTCGAGCTACAGGGACCCTGTCCCCACGCATCATAATTTTCGAGTATATAACGTGGTGCAGCAGCCAGAGAATCACTCTTTGTACACCTGACTTAGACACTTTTTAACACTTTAATTCACCTTTTAATTAATTATAATTACGACTACTATTGGAGTCGCTAGTTAGCGTAAATTCGCTAACTGGGCGTAAAATATAACGTAGAGCCAGTGAAGTTCGAGTTATTACCGAAGTCTGATTGACTTATTCTTTTGCTGCTACATCATCAAGTGCTTCCTGACCTGAGGGTTAGATCTGTGCGAACGCTTGTGAGTAGATTCGTCTCATTATTTTATACTCGCTGCTCTTATGGACGTTATACTTGTACTCCATATACATACTACACATTTTGACAGATTTATAAAGCTTCAATACATTATTACACTTACAGTTACTTAATATTTTGATTTATAATTATTTGTGAAACAATTACTGGCCTGAGGGTTCAGATTTATATGACATTTGCGAATAAAACTATTTCAACTAACACATACATTCATATTGTAACCAACTTCTATATTACACTTAATTTTAGTAATAAACTTTTGATTAATTTGATTGTTCTTTAAATATACCCTTCAATTATTATTGTATTAATCATTGAGAATAATATTAATTAATGGTACGACAGTTGCAAACAATTATATTTCAACTTTAACTTTCGTTCAGAATCGCTCGCCAGCGTAAATTCGCAGCGAAGCGTCACCCTATATTGAATATATAGTACATGAATGCATTAATTATTTCAATTTATTTGTGCGAGGCATACCCATTTATTTCAATTATATTAAAAGCGTTAATTCGCTTTTTCCCTTTGAATACCATTAACAGCGACTTCATTCGCTGTGATTTATCCTTTGAAAACATTCGAGGGCGAACATTCGCTTCCATACCTGTCATACAGGGTGGTCCACTTAAATCGATCATCTTAGATATTTCACTTGTTTTTGATGATACGAAAAAATGTCTAAGGAAAAAGTTGCACCGTTCGAAGGGGCTATCATGATGACGGAACAAAAATTTTTTCAAGGCTATTTTTTTCGGAGATTCAAAGGTCAAGATAATTTTTTTAAATGGAACTACATATTTTTGTTTGCGCAATTTTATAGCCAACATCGTGAGGAGTTCAGCGACCTATGACAACATAACCTTTAAATGATCTTGAACGCGGGAAACAGAAAAATCAAACTTTATGCTCTTCAACACAAAAATTTATTTAAAGAGGTGTTCGAAATTATGTCCTCCGACTTCAATACATTTTCGAATACGATGCACAAATGATACTCTTACTCTTTTTATCATTTCTGAATTTATACTAGCATATGCATTCAAAATGCGCTCTCTCATGTTCTCTTGTATAGTTGGTACATCATTGTAAACAGTGTTCTTTAACATTCCCCACAAAAAAAAGTCTAAAGGATTCAAATCAGGAGAATGTGCTGGCCAACTGATATGTCCTCCTCTTCCTATCCAGCGTCCATGGTTAGTGAAAGTTGATTCATCGGTAAACAATATTCTGTTGAAGAAAAATTCATTGACCTCCAACTGTTGTAGCGCCCATTGACAAAATTCTATTCGATTAATAAAATCATTTCCATGAAGTTCTTGATGCAATGCAATGTGATATGGATGAAATGAGTGACGTTTAACAATGCGTAAAACACTTGGCTTGGAAATACCAGTATTTCTTTGTATTTGTCGAGAACTGATATGTGGATTATTTGCCACTGCAGCCAAAACAGTAACTTCTGCTGGTTCATTAGTTTGTAAACGAGGTCGCATTTTCTTACGTGAACAAACACTTCCAGTTTCACGAAATGTTGTAATAAGACGGTCAAAAGCAGCGCGAGACGGTAAACGCTTTTCAGGGTATCTTTCGCCGTACATTCTCTGCGCCTCTGTAGAGCTTCTTCCGCTTTCACCGTAAATAAAAAGCATTTCTATTCTTTCCTCTTTCGTATAATCAGTCATATTTAAACTCTGATATCGAGAAGCTCAGGAAATGAACTGAACTGCAAAAGCATTTCACGATCATAAATATTTACATACACATACACACACGCACACAATACATGTATGGAATTATTTCAATCTTACATTCCATTGAATTCCAGAACATGAGAATGTTTTACCGATGAATCAATGTTCACTAACCATGGACAAGTAAATAGAAGAAATATGAACTATTGGACCGTCGAAAATCTAAGGTGGCTTCGATAAGTAAAACGTCCATGGAGCCTTAGAAAATGTATTGAAGTCGGAGGACATCATTTCGAACACCTCCTTAAATAAATTTTTGTGTTGAAGAGCATAAAGTTTGATTTTTCTGTTTCCCACGTTCAAGATCATTTAAAGGTCATGTTGTCATAGGTCGCTGAACTCCTCTCGATGTTGGCTATAAAATTGCGCAAACAAAAATATGTAGTTCCATTTAAAAAAATTATCTTGACCTCTGAATCTCCGAAAAAAATAGCCTTGAACAACTTTTTGTTCTGTCATCATGATAGCCCCTTCGAACGGTGCAACTTTTTCCTTAGACATTTTTTCGTATCATCAAAAACAAGTGAAATATCTAAGATGATCGATTTAAGTGGACCACCCTGTATACCACGGCGTGTATAGCCGCCATTTTCTCATTCTCATGCATTAGCTCGGTATAAGAACATATATGCCTCATTACACAATTAAGTCGCATTTAATATTTAAGTGAATTAAAATCAAATCATACCATTATTTGAAGGATAATTCGATTATAAACATTAATTTAACATTTGCATTACAAATTTATTACATTTGCGTACTTAAATCAAGTGAGCATGGTAAAAGTTCGATTTACGCTAGTGACAATAGTACGACTTACGCTAGTGACAATTACGCTAGTGACAATAATAAGAGATTGCTGACTTACTATAAAGCAGTGCATGGTAAATTAATAACTTTAATTATGGTTACAGTATATTACTAACAAGATTTAAATTTAATAAATTACATAATTTTCGTTTATTGTATTGTTAAGCACTAACATAGATTCATTCGTCTGACCAATTCCTTATGTACACTACGTCTGACCAATTCATTATATATTCTACCTTATACATTCAATTTAGTCACAGGAAGTATATTTTGTCACGTCCCGGTAAAAATCGAACTTTCTCTTTTCTGTCAACGGACCGAACGACGCGCACAAGACGCACCTCGGAACCGCCATTTTGTCGGTACCCCTACTTCCACGAGGGACGTCCCACTCTCCAACCCACTCTCACGAGAGAGGGGACCCCCACTACCGAACCGCCGAAACACCGAGCCGCCGAAAACAAAGGACCTCATTGCAGGACCGGAAAAGTGCAGTTCGACTCGCGACTCCGAACCAAGAGGTTCACTCGACACTCAAGGGCCACGGTTAGCCTTTTTCTATTTCAATCTCTAATTCGAACTTAGAACTTTTCCATTCCTTCGTATTTCGACTTAGAATATTTTTCAACCTTCGTATCTCGACTTAGAATATTTTTCAATCTTCGTATTTTGACTTAGAACATTTTCCAATCTTCGTATCTCGACTTGGAATATTTTTCAATCCTCGTATTTCAGAGTTATCTTAGATATAAACGTTAGCATTAATAACCGTAGTAGTTAACTTAAATTTTGTAAGAACAATTGTATTTCACCACTTCATTTTATTAGAATATATGTATTTTGTGTGCTTGAATTTACGATTTATTTTATTTTTGACCACCAAGCCGATTTGATCATAATTCAGCGACTATAAATTTTACGCAGCTACCTCAGTTTCGGTCATTGTGTTTGTGTGTGTGTGTGCAACCAATTAACGAGCCTACAGTGCGGACAACGCACGTTGGTCTTCATTCCGCTGAGCTGACAGTCTTACAGTGCGGACAACGCACGGGACGGTCACTCGGTAACGAATCCCTTTCCGCACCACTCTCATCACAAGGTACACCCTAACTGAGGCGCGCACGTTTTAACATTAACTTCTGCATAAATGACGAAGTTCTAATGCCGAAAACGAGACGAGGAGGAAAGAAACACCGTGCAAGACGTTTAGCTCGTATATTTTCTAACTTAGAATCAGTGAACACCGTCGTCTCGCAGTATTACGGCATCGAGCCTCACTACATTGACCCAGAGTACGAGTCACTTTTCCGACCACGCGACCGTGACACTAACAGAAATAACAATAATTCGATCACAACGCGACTCACGAAACCGAGAGTGACCAGCCACTCTGTCGTATTACATCGAGTGATTCTAATCACGAACGGAAGCAACGAAGCCACGTGGGCAACGAGACTGGTCCCCATTTCATGCAACCTGCGATACCCTCTGTGCCAAGATATTCCCGAGGGGGACCCTCGCCGAACTCATTACGATAGGCTGGCACAAGAGATCAAGGTACAGCGCTGGATCGAGAGTAACCAAGAACCCCTGGGTAAGTGAAATTATCATACTATTACCTCTCAACTTACACCGGCCTAATGATAAATTAATGAAGTTATCGACTCAGTCAAGTAAAATTCAGAATATTACTACAGCTTTCTAATGATAAGTTAATGAAAGTAACTCATTCAAAGTAAAGGTCAGAACAGTATTGCAGTCGTCCATTAATGATCTAATGAGGTTGATTCATTTTCATACAACCCGATGGCACTTTGCGTGATCACGCGCGGATACAAAGACGTCGAAACACAAGCCGCGTTATGCGAACAATGCACATCGTCACGAATCGGACCCATCTATCATAACGCGTACGCGAAAACGGAGACTCATAAATTGAACATCGGGCCCCGTGTGATTGATGTAATCTGTACCTATTGTTCCGCACAATTAACGACCTACCGACCGGTCCATAGATGCACGCGTTGTTATAACGAAATGATCGGTTTAATTAGGGGGAAGTAAATTCGAATAAATTCGCCATCGGCCACCCCTTTTTTTGAACCGAAATTTTTCACAAAGAGCGACCCTGGCACCCTTCCGCGAGAACTGCACTCCTGGCGAAATCACTCTGATCACGAGTATCCCCGGGTAGAATCCTCGGATTCGGTAACCCGAAACAGTGATCTAGTCCCGTGCTACACGTCCGAGTCCTGCTTTCCAAAATTTGCAGCCGCGATTAGCCGGGACGTAACAGTATATGGAGTACAAGTATAACGTTCCATAAGAGCAGCGAGTATAAAATAATTAAATAAATTTACTCACAAGCGTTCGCACAAATCTAACCCTCAGGTCAGGAAGCACTTGATGATGTAGCAGCACAAGAATAAGTCAATCAGACTTTGGTAATAACTCAAACTTCACTGGCTCTACGTTATATTTTACGCTTAGTTAGCGAATTTACGCTAGCTAGCGACTCCAATAATTAATTAAAAGTAAGTCTAGTCTAAAAAGGGTCGTCAAAAAGGTACAGTGATTCTCTGGCTGCTGCATCACGTTATATACTCAAACATTATGATGCGTGGGGACAGGGTCCCTGTAGCTCGAGAAGGGATTACAATAAGTGGGGACGCTACGGTTAAAGCAAAAACTAAAATAGTAGGGAGACTCTGCCCACTTAACTCATTGGTTCTTCGTTTTCGAAGCTTCTTATGGTGGGATCGAAAATTTAAGTGGTGGGATTAGTCTCACGGTGCGTCTAGTGGGGACGATGAGCTCAACGGTGAGCTCAACGCTTACAAAAGATAAACGTATTTGACGCGCAAGTTCAACATGAAATTCTCAGTACAGAATTATCGCTCATCTGTTATGCTTTTTAATCAACCGGAGTTTCTTCGAATCAAATGGCAGCTGCAACTTCCTGCCGATATGTCTTGCTCGAGATATCTATTCAACCTTTGATTAAGACAGCGGTCTTGGATTATTATTTCAATCAGGTGCCGACAAGTCACCGTCTTTTACAATTAGTCATCATGAAATAATATTCCTCCGTGAATTTAAATCTTTATTCCTTTGTTACTTAACGCTGTGTTCACTGTCTTATTCAAATTAATATTTAAATAATTCTGTAATGCTCACAAATTTAATCCTTAAAATTATAACGCTTGACATATGCATCTTATATGCTCCTAGTCTTATGCATGAATTATTATAAGACCCTGCATACGTCTACTTAATAATATAACGCACTTAGTGAAATAATAATCATTATTAATTATTGTGAAATCAATTATTGGTATCGTGAGCCTTTAATAATGTAATTAAATCATCTAAAATTATTATTTCAAGATTCCATTCTAATAAACTTATAAAATCTCACTCAACCAATAATTGTCTTATATATATAGGGATGCCTATATATATAGATATACACGTGTATGTACTTGCACGTCTATTCTTTGGTTATTATAAAATTAGTAATAAAGCAACTATTGGTGTGCCGGGGTTTAATATTATAATTAAACCGTATAGAATTATTATTCCAATAAAATATTAGTCTTAATTAATTCATAAAATCTAAATAACCAATAATTCTTTTATGGGTTATACGCACCTATATAAGGTGTTCGTATATGATATGGTTAATATACTTAATTATTAACGGATTAAATGCGTAATAATATATACTTAAATTAATGCTCAGTAACATAAAATATTCCTTAAATAAATTCAATAATCCTTACTATGAGTAATACCATGTGTAATATACTTTTATTCATAATTAATTAACGATTTATTCTTTTCTTAATATTTTTGGGTTAAACAACTTATTTCTTTTATATTAAATTGTTCACTAATTGATTTTGACTTTAATTGTTTTTAACTTTGTAACTTCTAAACTATTAATATTTCATTAAAACTTTCTACACTATAATATTTGTCACGTCCCGGTAAAAATCGAACTTTCTCTTTTCTGCTCAACGGTCCGAACGACGCGCACAAGACGCACCTCGGAACCGCCATTTTGTCGGACTCACTTCCACGAGGGACGTCCCACTCTCCAACCACTCTCACGAGAGAGGGGACCCCACTACCGAACCGCCGCAGCACGAGCCCGCCGAAAACAAAGGACCTCAGTGCAGGACCGAAAAGTTCAGTTTCGACTCGCGACTCCGAACAAGAGTTCACTCGACACTCAAGGCCCACGGTTAGCCTTTTCTATTTCAATCTCTAATTCGAACTTAGAACTTTTTCCATTCCTTCGTATTTCGACTTAGAATATTTTTCAATCTTCGTATCTTGACTTAGAATATTTTTCTTTTCATACTTGAATATTCACTCGACTTACTTAGAATATTTTTCAATACTGTTACTTCAGAGTTATCTTAGAGTTAGACGTTAGCATTAATAACCGTAGTAGTTAACTTAAATTTTGTAAGAACAATTGTATTTCCACAATTCATTTTTTTAGAATATATGTATTTTGTGTGCTTGAATTACGATTATTTATTTTTGACCACCAAGCCGATTTGATCATAATCAGCGACTATAAATTTTACGCGAGCTACCTCAGTTTCGGTCATTGGTTTTGTGTGTGTGTGCAACCAACTAACGAGCCTACAGTGCGGACACGCACGTTGGTCTTCATTTCCGCTGAGCTGACAGTCATACAGTGCGGAACAACGCACGGGACGGTCACTCGGTAACGAATCCCTTTCCGCACCACTCTCATCACAAGGTACACCTAACTGAGGCGCGCACGTTTTAACATAACTTTGCATAAATGACGAAGTTCTAATGCCGAAAACGAGACGAGGAGGAAGAAACACCGAGCAAGACGTTTAGCTCGTATATTTTCTAACTTAGAGTCAGTGAACAACCGTCGTCTCGCAGTATTACGGCATCGAGCCTCACTACATTGACCCAGAGTACGAGGCACTTTTCCGACCACGCGACCGTGACACTAACAGAATAACAATAATTCGATCACAACGCGACTCACGAAACCGAGAGTGACCAGCCACTCTGTCGTATCACATCGAGTGATTCTAATCACGAACGGAAGCAACGAAGCCACGTGGGCAACGAGACTGGTCCCATTTCATGCAACCTGCGGTACCCTCTGTGCCAAGATATTCCCGAGGGGGACCACAATAATAATTGAAGGGTATATTTAATGAACAATCAAATTAATCAAAAGTTTATTACTAAAATTCAAGTGTAATATAGAAGTTGGTTACAATATGAATTATGTGTTATTGAAATAAGTTTATTCGCAAATGTCATATAAATCTGAACCCTCAGGCCAGTAATTGTTTCACAAATAATTATAAATCAAAATATTAAGTAACTGTAAGTGTAATAATGTATTGAAGCTTTATAAATCTGTCAAAATGTGTAGTATGTATATGGAGTACAAGTATAACGTCCATAAGAGCAGCGAGTATAAAATAATAAATGAATCTACTCACAAGCGTTCGCACAGATCTAACCCTCAGGTCAGGAAGCACTTGATGATGTAGCAGCAAAAGAATAAGTCAATCAGACTTCGGTAATAACTCAAACTTCACTGGCTCTACGTTATATTTTACGCTTAGTTAGCGAATTACGCTAGCTAGCGACTCCAATAATTAATTAAAAGTAAGTTAGTCTAAAAGGTCGTCAAAAAGGTTACAGTGTAAAGTGTGTAAAAAGTGTGATTCTTCTCTGGCTGCTGCATCACGTTATATACTCAAAATTATGATGCGTGGGGACAGGGTCCCTGTAGCTCGAGAAGGGATTACAATAAGTGGGGACGCTACGGTTAAAGCAAAAACTAAAATAGTAGGGAGGCTCTGCCCACTTAACTCATTGGTTCTTCGTTTTCGAAGCTTCTTATGGTGGGATCGAAAACTTAAGTGGTGGGATTGGTCTCACGGTGCGTCTAGTGGGGACGATGAGCTCAACGGTGAGCTCAACGCTTACAAAAGATAAACGTATTTTGACGCGTAAGTTCAACATGAAATTCGCAGTACAGAATTATCGCTCATCTGTTATGCTTTTTAATCAACCGGAGTTTCTCCGAATCAAATGGCAGCTGCAACTTCCTGCCGATATGTCTTGCTCGAGATATCTATTCAACCTTTGATTAAGACAGCGGTCTTGGATTATTATTTCAATCAGGTGCCGACAAGTCACCGTCTTTTACAATTAGTCATCATGAAATAATATTCCTTCGTGAATTTAAATCTTTATTCCTTTGTTACTTAACGCTGTGTTCACTGTCTTATTCAAATTAATATTTAAATAATTCTGTAATGCTCACAAATTTAATTCTTAAAATTATAACGCTTGACATATGCATTTTATATGCTCCTAGTCTTATGCATGAATTATTATAAGACCCTGCATACGTCTACTTAATAATATAACGCACTCAGTGAAATAATAATCATTATAAATTATTGTAAAATCAATTATTGGTATCATGAGCCTTTAATAATGTAATTAAATCATCTAAAATTATTATTTCAAGATTCCATTCTAATAAACTTATAAAATCTCACTCAACCAATAATTGTCTTATATATATAGGGATGCCTATATATATAGATATACACGTGTATGTACTTGCACGTCTATTCTTTGGTTATTATAAAATTAGTAATAAAGCAACTATTGGTGTGCCGGGTTTAATATTATAATTAAACCGTATAAAATTATTATTCCAATACAATGTTAGTCTTAATTAATTCATAAAATCTTAAATAACCAATAATTCTTTTATGGGTTATATGCACATATATAAGTGTGTTCGTATATGGTGTTGTTAATATACTTAATTATTAACAGATTAAATGCGTAATAATTATATACTTAAATTAATGCTCAGTAACATAAAATATTCCATTAAATAAATTCAATAATCCTTACTATGAATGTAATACCATGTGTAATATACTTTTATTCATAATTAATTAACGATTTATTCTTTTCTTAATATTTTTGGGTTAAACAACTTATTTCCTTTTATATTAAATTGTTCACTAATTGATTTTCACTTTAATTGTTTTTAACTTTGTAACTTCTAAACTATTAATATTTCATTAAAACTTTCTACACTATAAATATTGAAAAATAACGCTGATTTGTTTAACAAATAGTGACTTTGCAATTTTGTGGTTTCTCAATGATCCCGTGGTGCGATAAGAAAAATTTCATCACAGGTACCATCAGCCTAGCTAAAAATGATGATTCCCAAAAGTTGTTGGTCACTTCCGTAAAAATGATTATTTTCAAAATTTGAGGTCCCTATTAGTTTCCTCTTATGACCTAGATGCTTCAATATAATTATAACAAATTATTTCCTTACGGTTCAAATTTTAGACCCAAAAAATTTAGTAAAATTTTATTGCAATTTCGTAAATTTAAATACGTACTTCTTTTTGACTAAGATTGTAGACAAATATTCTACATTCTTTTACTTATAAAATGTTTCTCCTTTTATGTTATAAAAATAATATTAATTTTTCTATACGATAAATCACTTCAAATGTGGTAATACAATTTACTACACTCACAAAACTATTTCATTGTATAATAAAATTAATTCCAAAATTTACTCCTTTAATTGTTATTAATAACAACTTATGACCTTGTACAACAATCAACACCAAATGTCTCCGTAAATTATAATAACTATCAAAGCTACACCGTCACTTAATAAAACTCAATTCCGCCGGCATTATTTTTACTCTTGTCTTAAATAACTAATTGATTTTCCCGTTTTTATATAATAACCGACCCTATTGGTTTTAACGAAAATTACCTACTTGCAAAGGACTTTACTATAGTATAATAAAATCCATTTCAAATCCATTTGTTTCTTTGTTATAAAAATAATTAAATATTTTATCCTGTCAAGAACCCAAATGTATTAAGCCAAATTTGTAATACTTATCAATGGCTATATAACCATATAATAAGATATATTTTTAAATAATTCTTTCAATTATTACAACTAACATTAATACTTTTTATATAATAAACAATATTAAGTAGCTCAATGGTTTTGCTACACCTATAAAAACCTTCATGGTATTACAGTTCAAACGATCTCAAATATTACCAATCTCGTAATATTATATTATAAATCTATCAAATTATTAATATAAATGTTTCAAAATTATTTTATTTAACTGCTAGAGTATATAAAACTGTTTTTATATATTTTACTGATTTTATGTATGTTTTTGTGTTTTTATTTTAATATATATATATATATACGTGACTAATTAATTAAATAAATCTATCATAAAGCATATAACTAAGTTATACATATATATTTTTTTGTGCTTTTAATATTTTCTTTCCTTTATATATGTTAATATTATTACTTCATATAATTTTTATATTAAAACAAAAAAAATATATGTATAACTTAGTATAGCTTATATAATTTATTAATAATATATATATATAATATATTAAAATAAAAACACAAAAACATACATAAAATCAGTAAAATATATAAAAACAGTTTTATATATCTAGCAGTTAAATAAAATAATTTTGAAACATTTATATTAATAATTTGATAGATTTATAATATAATATTACGAGATTGGTAATATTTGAGATCGTTTGAACTGTAATACCATGAAGGTTTTTATAGGTGTAGCAAAACCATTGAGCTACTTAATATTGTTTATTATATAAAAAGTATTAATGTTAGTTGTAATAATTGAAAGAATTAATTTAAAAATATATCTTATTATATGGTTATATAGCCATTGATAAGTATTACAAATTTGGCTTAATACATTTGGGTTCTTGACAGGATAAAATATTTAATTATTTTTAATAACAAAGAAACAAATGATTTGAAATGGATTTTATTATACTATAGTAAAGTCCTTTGCAAGTAGGTAATTTTCGTTAAAACCAATAGGGTCGGTTATTATATAAAAACGGGAAAATCAATTAGTTATTTAAGACAAGAGTAAAAATAATGCCGGCGGAATTGAGTTTTATTAAGTGACGGTGTAGCTTTGATAGTTATTATAATTTACGGAGACATTTGGTGTTGATTGTTGTACAAGGTCATAAGTTGTTATTAATAACAATTAAAGGAGTAAATTTTGGAATTAATTTTATTATACAATGAAATAGTTTTGTGAGTGTAGTAAATTGTATTACCACATTTGAAGTGATTTATCGTATAGAAAAATTAATATTATTTTTATAACATAAAAGGAGAAACATTTTATAAGTAAAAGAATGTAGAATATTTGTCTACAATCTTAGTCAAAAAGAAGTACGTATTTAAATTTACGAAATTGCAATAAAATTTTACTAAATTTTTTGGGTCTAAAATTTGAACCGTAAGGAAATAATTTGTTATAATTATATTGAAGCATCTAGGTCATAAGAGGAAACTAATAGGGACCTCAGATTTTGAAAATAATCATTTTTACGGAAGTGACCAACAACTTTTGGGAATCATCATTTTTAGCTAGGCTGATGGTACCTGTGATGAAATTTTTCTTATCGCACCACGGGATCATTGAGAAACCACAAAATTGCAAAGTCACTATTTGTTAAACAAATCAGCGTTATTTTTCAATATTTATAGTGTAGAAAGTTTTAATGAAATATTAATAGTTTAGAAGTTACAAAGTTAAAAACAATTAAAGTCAAAATCAATTAGTGAACAATTTAATATAAAAGGAAATAAGTTGTTTAACCCAAAAATATTAAGAAAAGAATAAATCGTTAATTAATTATGAATAAAAGTATATTACACATGGTATTACATTCATAGTAAGGATTATTGAATTTATTTAATGGAATATTTTATGTTACTGAGCATTAATTTAAGTATATAATTATTACGCATTTAATCTGTTAATAATTAAGTATATTAACAACACCATATACGAACACACTTATATATGTGCATATAACCCATAAAAGAATTATTGGTTATTTAAGATTTTATGAATTAATTAAGACTAAATTGTATTGGAATAATAATTTTATACGGTTTAATTATAATATTAAACCCGGCACACCAATAGTTGCTTTATTACTAATTTTATAATAACCAAAGAATAGACGTGCAAGTACATACACGCGTATATCTATATATATAGGTATCCCTATAACTATAAGACAATTATTGGTTGAGTGAGATTTTATAAGTTTATTAGAATGAATCTTGAAATAATAATTTTAGATGATTTAATTACATTATTAAAGGCTCATGATACCAATAATTGATTTTACAATAATTTATAATGATTATTATTTCACTGAGTGCGTTATATTATTAAGTAGACGTATGCAGGTCTTATAATAATTCATGCATAAGACTAGGAGCATATAAATGCATATGTCAAGCGTTATAATTTTAAGAATTAAATTTGTGAGCATTACAGAATTATTTAAATATTAATTTGAATAAGACAGTGAACACAGCGTTAAGTAACAAAGGAATAAAGATTTAAATTCACGAAGGAATATTATTTCATGATGACTAATTGTAAAAGACGGTGACTTGTCGGCACCTGATTGAAATAATAATCCAAGACCGCTGTCTTAATCAAAGGTTGAATAGATATCTCGAGCAAGACATATCGGCAGGAAGTTGCAGCTGCCATTTGATTCGGAGAAACTCCGGTTGATTAAAAAGCATAACAGATGAGCGATAATTCTGTACTGAGAATTTCATGTTGAACTTACGCGTCAAAATACGTTTATCTTTTGTAAGCGTTGAGCTCACCGTTGAGCTCATCGTCCCCACTAGACGCACCGTGAGACCAATCCCACCACTTAAGTTTTCGATCCCACCATAAGAAGCTTCGGAAACGAAGATCCAATGAGTTAAGTGGGCAGAGCCTCCCTACTATTTTAGTTTTTGCTTTAACCGTAGCGTCCCCACTTATTGTAACCCCTTCTCGAGGTACAGGGACCCTGTCCCCACGCATCATAATTTTCGTGTATATAACGTGGTGCAGCAGCCAGAGAATCACTCTTTGTACACCTGACTTAGACACTTTTTAACACTTTAATTCACCTTTTAATTAATTATAATTACGACTACTATTGGAGTCGCTAGCTAGCGTAAATTCGCTAACTGGGCGTAAAATATAACGTAGAGCCAGTGAAGTTCGAGTTATTACCGAAGTCTGATTGACTTATTCTTTTGCTGCTACATCATCAAGTGCTTCCTGACCTGAGGGTTAGATCTGTGCGAACGCTTGTGAGTAGATTCGTCTCATTATTTTATACTCGCTGCTCTTATGGACGTTATACTTGTACTCCATATACATACTACACATTTTGACAGATTTATAAAGCTTCAATACATTATTACACTTACAGTTACTTAATATTTTGATTTATAATTATTTGTGAAACAATTACTGGCCTGAGGGTTCAGATTTATATGACATTTGCGAATAAAACTATTTCAACTAACACATACATTCATATTGTAACCAACTTCTATATTACACTTAATTTTAGTAATAAACTTTTGATTAATTTGATTGTTCTTTAAATATACCCTTCAATTATTATTGTATTAATCATTGAGAATAATATTAATTAATGGTACGACAGTTGCAAACAATTATATTTCAACTTTAACTTTCGTTCAGAATCGCTCGCCAGCGTAAATTCGCAGCGAAGCGTCACCCTATATTGAATATATAGTACATGAATGCATTAATTATTTCAATTTATTTGTGCGAGGCATACCCATTTATTTCAATTATATTAAAAGCGTTAATTCGCTTTTTCCCTTTGAATACCATTAACAGCGACTTCATTCGCTGTGATTTATCCTTTGAAAACATTCGAGGGCGAACATTCGCTTCCATACCTGTCATACAGGGTGGTCCACTTAAATCGATCATCTTAGATATTTCACTTGTTTTTGATGATACGAAAAAATGTCTAAGGAAAAAGTTGCACCGTTCGAAGGGGCTATCATGATGACGGAACAAAAATTTTTTCAAGGCTATTTTTTTCGGAGATTCAAAGGTCAAGATAATTTTTTTAAATGGAACTACATATTTTTGTTTGCGCAATTTTATAGCCAACATCGTGAGGAGTTCAGCGACCTATGACAACATAACCTTTAAATGATCTTGAACGCGGGAAACAGAAAAATCAAACTTTATGCTCTTCAACACAAAAATTTATTTAAAGAGGTGTTCGAAATTATGTCCTCCGACTTCAATACATTTTCGAATACGATGCACAAATGATACTCTTACTCTTTTTATCATTTCTGAATTTATACTAGCATATGCATTCAAAATGCGCTCTCTCATGTTCTCTTGTATAGTTGGTACATCATTGTAAACAGTGTTCTTTAACATTCCCCACAAAAAAAAGTCTAAAGGATTCAAATCAGGAGAATGTGCTGGCCAACTGATATGTCCTCCTCTTCCTATCCAGCGTCCATGGTTAGTGAAAGTTGATTCATCGGTAAACAATATTCTGTTGAAGAAAAATTCATTGACCTCCAACTGTTGTAGCGCCCATTGACAAAATTCTATTCGATTAATAAAATCATTTCCATGAAGTTCTTGATGCAATGCAATGTGATATGGATGAAATGAGTGACGTTTAACAATGCGTAAAACACTTGGCTTGGAAATACCAGTATTTCTTTGTATTTGTCGAGAACTGATATGTGGATTATTTGCCACTGCAGCCAAAACAGTAACTTCTGCTGGTTCATTAGTTTGTAAACGAGGTCGCATTTTCTTACGTGAACAAACACTTCCAGTTTCACGAAATGTTGTAATAAGACGGTCAAAAGCAGCGCGAGACGGTAAACGCTTTTCAGGGTATCTTTCGCCGTACATTCTCTGCGCCTCTGTAGAGCTTCTTCCGCTTTCACCGTAAATAAAAAGCATTTCTATTCTTTCCTCTTTCGTATAATCAGTCATATTTAAACTCTGATATCGAGAAGCTCAGGAAATGAACTGAACTGCAAAAGCATTTCACGATCATAAATATTTACATACACATACACACACGCACACAATACATGTATGGAATTATTTCAATCTTACATTCCATTGAATTCCAGAACATGAGAATGTTTTACCGATGAATCAATGTTCACTAACCATGGACAAGTAAATAGAAGAAATATGAACTATTGGACCGTCGAAAATCTAAGGTGGCTTCGATAAGTAAAACGTCCATGGAGCCTTAGAAAATGTATTGAAGTCGGAGGACATCATTTCGAACACCTCCTTAAATAAATTTTTGTGTTGAAGAGCATAAAGTTTGATTTTTCTGTTTCCCACGTTCAAGATCATTTAAAGGTCATGTTGTCATAGGTCGCTGAACTCCTCTCGATGTTGGCTATAAAATTGCGCAAACAAAAATATGTAGTTCCATTTAAAAAAATTATCTTGACCTCTGAATCTCCGAAAAAAATAGCCTTGAACAACTTTTTGTTCTGTCATCATGATAGCCCCTTCGAACGGTGCAACTTTTTCCTTAGACATTTTTTCGTATCATCAAAAACAAGTGAAATATCTAAGATGATCGATTTAAGTGGACCACCCTGTATACCACGGCGTGTATAGCCGCCATTTTCTCATTCTCATGCATTAGCTCGGTATAAGAACATATATGCCTCATTACACAATTAAGTCGCATTTAATATTTAAGTGAATTAAAATCAAATCATACCATTATTTGAAGGATAATTCGATTATAAACATTAATTTAACATTTGCATTACAAATTTATTACATTTGCGTACTTAAATCAAGTGAGCATGGTAAAAGTTCGATTTACGCTAGTGACAATAGTACGACTTACGCTAGTGACAATTACGCTAGTGACAATAATAAGAGATTGCTGACTTACTATAAAGCAGTGCATGGTAAATTAATAACTTTAATTATGGTTACAGTATATTACTAACAAGATTTAAATTTAATAAATTACATAATTTTCGTTTATTGTATTGTTAAGCACTAACATAGATTCATTCGTCTGACCAATTCCTTATGTACACTACGTCTGACCAATTCATTATATATTCTACCTTATACATTCAATTTAGTCACAGGAAGTATATTTTGTCACGTCCCGGTAAAAATCGAACTTTCTCTTTTCTGTCAACGGACCGAACGACGCGCACAAGACGCACCTCGGAACCGCCATTTTGTCGGTACCCCTACTTCCACGAGGGACGTCCCACTCTCCAACCCACTCTCACGAGAGAGGGGACCCCCACTACCGAACCGCCGAAACACCGAGCCGCCGAAAACAAAGGACCTCATTGCAGGACCGGAAAAGTTCAGTTCGACTCGCGACTCCGAACCAAGAGGTTCACTCGACACTCAAGGGCCACGGTTAGCCTTTTTCTATTTCAATCTCTAATTCGAACTTAGAACTTTTCCATTCCTTCGTATTTCGACTTAGAATATTTTTCAACCTTCGTATCTCGACTTAGAATATTTTTCAATCTTCGTATTTTGACTTAGAATATTTTCCAATCTTCGTATCTCGACTTAGAATATTTTTCAATCCTCGTATTTCAGAGTTATCTTAGATATAAACGTTAGCATTAATAACCGTAGTAGTTAACTTAAATTTTGTAAGAACAATTGTATTTCACCAATTCATTGTATTAGAATATATGTATTTTGTGTGCTTGAATTTACGATTTATTTTTATTTTTGACCACCAAGCCGATTTGATCATAATTCAGCGACTATAAATTTTACGCAGCTACCTCAGTTTCGGTCATTGTGTTTGTGTGTGTGTGTGCAACCAATTAACGAGCCTACAGTGCGGACAACGCACGTTGGTCTTCATTCCGCTGAGCTGACAGTCTTACAGTGAGGACAACGCACGGGACGGTCACTCGGTAACGAACCCCTTTCCGCACCACTCTCATCACAAGGTACACTCTAACTGAGGCGCGCACGTTTTAACATTAACTTCTGCATAAATGACGAAGTTCTAATGCCGAAAACGAGACGAGGAGGAAAGAAACACCGTGCAAGACGTTTAGCTCGTATATTTTCTAACTTAGAATCAGTGAACACCGTCGTCTCGCAGTATTACGGCATCGAGCCTCACTACATTGACCCAGAATACGAGGCACTTTTCCGACCACGCGACCGTGACACTAACAGAAATAACAATAATTCGATCACAACGCGACTCACGAAACCGAGAGTGACCAGCAACTCTGTCGTATCACATCGAGTGATTCTAATCACGAACGGAAGCAACGAAGCCACGTGGGCAACGAGACTGGTCCCCATTTCATGCAACCTGCGGTACCCTCTGTGCCAAGATATTCCCGAGGGGGACCCTCGCCGAACTCATTACGATAGGCTGGCACAAGAGATCAAGGTACAGCGCTGGATCGAGAGTAACCAAGAACCCCTGGGTAAGTGAAATTATCATACTATTACCTCTCAACTTACACCGGCCTAATGATAAATTAATGAAGTTATTGACTCACTCAAAGTAAAATGCAGAATATTACCACAGCTCTCTAATGATAAATTAATGAAGTTATCGACTCAGTCAAATTAAAATTCAGAATATTACTACAGCTTTCTAATGATAAGTTAATGGAAGTAATTAACTCATTCAAAATAAAGGTCAGAACAGTATTGCAGTCGTCCATTAATGAGCTAATGAGGTTGATTCATTATTATACAACCCGATGGCACTTTGCGTGATCACGCGCGGATACAAAGACGTCGAAACACAAGCCGCGTTATGCGAACAATGCAAATCCTCACGAATCGGACCCATCTATCATAACGCGTACGCGAAAACGGAGACTCATAAATTGAACATCGGGCCCCGTGTGATTGATGTAATCTGTATCTATTGTTCCGCATCATTAACGACCTACCGACCGGCCCATAGATGCACGCGTTGTTATAACGAAATGATCGGTTTAATTAGGGGGAACTAAATTCAAATAAATTTGCCATCGGCCACCCCTTTTATTGAACCGAAACTTTTCACAAAGAGCGACCCTGCCACCCTTCCGCGGGAACTGCACTCCTGGCGAAATCACTCTGATCACGAGTATCCCCGGGTAGAATCCTCGGATTCGGTAACCCGAAACAGTGATCTAGTCCCGTGCTACACGTCCGAGTCCTGCATTCCAAAATTTGCAGCCGCGATTAGCCGGGACGTAACAAAACACACCTCGCTGTTCTCTCTTCGCTCCCGTCCACATCGGTCGCCTTCTCACTGCGTCTCCTTCGTCCACCATTCGGTGACCAGAATTGAGAGAACCTCCCGTTTGTCGAAATATGAGCAGTACAAGGTTTATAGTGCAATAATTCAATAATATAATACAATAATTTAACAATTCATACAACAGTTTCAAAAATCAATGATAACTTTCAATAATTTCAAGAATTTCAATGACATATTAATAGTATATAGAAAAAATATAACCACATATAAACACGAACATTTACGAAATAAATATATATATAATAAAATATTTACAATATTTGTATTATTATAAATACTTCCGACGAGCCGGATCACGTCGACGTTGGAGGAATAAACTTACGCTGTCACAAATTGTTAAATATCTTTTACTCACCGTACTCCGACCAATCTTCCCTCAATTGCTGCTCCAGCTGCGAATTTTTATCATCCATTTCCTTCAGGATCTGGTCATCGTCTACATTGTCCTGAATCTCTTGTTGTAACGCCATTTTCTAGTTTTAAGGCTTTTCAAAGCCTTCTCCAGGGCATCATAAAAGTCTACCTTGTTGGGATTGGGAAAATGTTTATTGGCGTTTATGGCATCTGGAAAAATTCATGAAAAACATCCTAATTAAGCGCTATCTACAATGCGAAGACTTAATGGCCTTTGCACACTGGACATGATAAGCGATGAACGATGAGCAGTATTCAATAAAAGCTCTGCTTTTCCGAAAAAAATAGAGCTCTCATTGGATATTGTTCACCGTTTATCGCGTTTAGTATGATGCAAAGGCCATTAAGCACTAAACGGATCAATGATCAGTTTTCTTAAAAAAATTACATCATGATTGGTTAATCCACTTACAATTAGTGCTGAAGTTTTACATCGATACGACATTCGTCGTACGACAATCATCGGTAGCGTAAACAGAATAGCCCAGCTCAGCCCAGTGAGTTTTACCAATCTCGCCGATTAAAAAAATCAGATAATGAAACAACAGAGGTACCAATAGTTATTTACAATTATCTAACTAGATGACATATTGTAATAAACAGCTGCTGGTACTTATGTTTTTTAATTATTTGATTCGCTTGATCGGAGATTGATAAACTCCCTCTCAATGTAGAATGTAAAGGCGGATTCACACCTTGGGAGAATATAGTAGAAAGCAGAAAAGCAGAAGCCAATATCAGAATTCGTGCTGGTAGTCGATATATTTCTGATTTCTACTTTCTGCCAAGGTGTGAATCCGCTCTGACACAGATGATATTTTTTACAGATCATGTAAATGATGATATATTTTACCAACCTTGACATGCTTGAGCAAAGCGACTATCTCGCAATTTACATCCCCCTGGTACAGTAGTTCTTCCGTTTAATGTAAGATATGGTGAAACCTCCTCATCTTCGGGAAATATGCTGCGAAAGTATTCTGCAGCGCAGTCCGTTGGATTGGACCGTCCAAGATAAATGAAGTATCCCACCTGTAACAAAATTTTTATTATTATTTTTATAGACACAACATTTATAAACTGAATTGCTGTAAATATATATTTATATAGAAAACATTCTAACCAAATCATTATACGTTTCTTCGTCAACGTTTTCGAAGGCCAAGAAGTCGTCAACGATCTTAAATGAAATTTCCTGTGGCTTATTCACTGTTTTTTTTACTGCCGACTCTCGCCACAGTCGTTTAATAGCCTTCGTATTCTCACTGCAAGGAAAATGAAATTATGAGATTAAAAATTTATTTATGATAAGTTGCTTGCTATTATTCCTCAGTAAAATCATTAATTCTTACTCGGTTTTATTTATAATATAAATTTGTCGTTTTTCCATGCGACGTAATTGCGTCATGATAATTCTAAAATGAGATTGGTGTGTTAATTCATATGCACATAGACTAATATCTTTGTTGATATCAGGTCTGTTCTTTTTAGCTGCACTGCTGAACTGGTGCAATAAGTTAGAGTGAGAAAAAATATACTTGTCTCACTTTAACGTATTGCACTAGTTCAGCAGTGCAGCTAAAAAGAACAGACCTATCATAAAGCATTTTTCAAACAAATTACTTTACAACTTACTTTAGAAACTGCTTTGTATTAGGGGATGTTCCTTTGTCCTCTGTCCATTCCTCATGTTCTGGTGATTGTGGTCGATTGATGTGTTGTACGGGTGATTGTGATGGTCGTGATGATATCTGTTTATGTTGTAGTGGTTGAATGTTTGAATGAATGTTTTGTGAGGATGATTTTGTGGCTGGTGAAGGAGACATTAATGTTTGTTTGCGTTGTAGTGGTGATTTTGATGCTGGAGGATTGTTTCGTGCAAATGATTGGGTGGCTGTGGCAGATGAGTGTGATGAGATGAGTGTATTATGTTGTAATCGTGCTGATGGAGGGGGCATGTGTTCATATGATTGTGTAGATGAGAATGATATTACTGCCTCACTTACATTTACAATCTTTTGAGTAACTCGGAATTTTTCAAATCACCTATTTATGATTTGTTGTAAATGTTGATGAGGTTTGCGACAAACTTTGCGGTAATACGTCATGTTGTTTTCATATGGAAACATGGACAATTCATCTAATGAGCCAAAACGTCTCACGTCATCTACGATATGTAAAAGGCAATGAGTAATATAAGACAGAAATTCTGGACCATATATATCCTCTGCTCGATTCACAAACATTCTTAATGCTTTTATGAGCAAAATCAAGACGGTCTTCTGATAAGGAAGAACTAACTAGAACTCGAATGGCGGAATGTAATAGAAGAAAATGTTTGTATGCAGCAGGATCTACGAGTCCATAATACACAACTGGGGCAGTATATAAAAGAAGTTGACGATTTTCCGTAGCCTCGATATTTTTTCATTAATTGTGGTTTTCGCGAAAATTCTTTAGGAGTATAATTCTTAACATGTTGTAAACGTGTCGTCATAATGTCAAGTAATCTGGCTGAAAGTTTTAAACGTGGATTATATTTTCCATCAACAAACACGCTATTTATTTTTGGAACTACACCAAGACAAACGGTGTGCATGTAGTCAAAGACCGTTTGAGTTACCAACTCATCCCCAAAGTAAGCAGAACAGAGTCAGAATCTGTATGATGTTCTCCATCAATGTGCTGTCTATGCTCTTTGTCCGTACGGGGCCTGTGTCGAATATCACGATAAGCTACTACTCCACGACGAAGCCAATTTCCCCGAATCCAACATTTTGAACACGGAAATAGACTGCCATGGCCTCTATGACCGAGTACAAAAGCTCGCGCAGGAGAATCAGCTAAAAAACATCTCAATTTAATCAGTTGTAATTGATTACGAAAAACAATTCCTCCACGATTTAATACATCTCGCACTTCATCCACAAAATATTGGAATAATTCTTGTGCGTTAGTTGGTTTTGATGCACCTTGCCAGACACCTACGATTTCGGGTTTACTTCGAGGAATATTTGCAATCCTAATTTGTATTGGCCATATTTGAATTTTGGACTGTTCATCCAATGTTGCACCATCTGTGCTAAAGTCTATCATAAATGTGTCATGTGGAATCAATTCTGGACTAGTTTGTTGAAGAATAGAAAGAATTCCTGCTTCAAATCCTAAATGTAGATATTCACCTCCTGCAATGTTAAACGTGGGATGGGCGCTCCGTGGAGTCTTTAGAAGCGTCCTACTATCGTTTGGTAATGTAGATAAACAAGGATGTGTTCGAAGGACCTGTAAAACACCATTTACTTGTGTATGGACATATTATTGCTAACGAAGGCTTCAACAAGACGTTCTTGAAAATTATCAATAGTATTTTTAGGCTCATTACCTACTGCATTATCATAATCTACAATGGATTCAGCAACATCTGAAGAACTTAATATTTCATCGCCCTGATTAAAAACAAATTGCGCATCATCAGCTGATGCATCCGAAAATACGAGAACTTCATCTTCCTCAATCTGACTCTGCCTATATTCCGCAGAAATGTGACCTTCATCGACAAAGTCTGAATCGGCTGTAGCATTTGCATTATTACAATTCTGCTGTTGTAAACATTCATATTCACTACGCGCAGCTCTTTCTAATTTTTCTAAACGACGACGATGAGTTAAACAGTAAATGATAAGGCTTGCGACTGCGCCTGTTCGCCACACGCAACATATTTATGAAGTAATTAAAATACCAGTGAAAAAATAAATAAGATAAATAAGTTACAACTTGAGGAAAAATAAATATAGTCTGCAATGGAAAATTAAAAACCAAAAAGCCAAGTTTTCTAATCAAGTTAAACTATAATGTGGGATTAAGAGGCACGGTAGTGTCTCGCGCCAAGTATACGCGCAGCGCGAGAAGCAGAGTGCCTCTTTACGCGAGACGACATTTCGAAAGAGCCTTTGATTATTAGCTCTCAATAACGGCTGATCCGATCAACTTCTAAGTAGGCTCAATGGATAGCTTGGGTTCGAATTGCATAAGAAAAGTGTTTTTATTTTTCTCCTACGTGTCCTACGAGCGGAGATATTGTGATGCAAAGTTCGAAATGTCACGATTTTACGATTAAGATACTCCGTTTTCTTCTTGTCTGTCAAGTGAAGGCAAAAGGGGCTCGCGGAGAGACGAATGAAAAAATGTGAAGTTCGCTAATTTCGACGCTAGATGGCTCGAAATGACACGTAAATGTAGAGTCGATAATGCTAAATGCAGTATCAATCAATATCGTCGCATTTCGAATTTTGTATAACTTTTTAACTATTTCTTTAATTTTAATCATCTCTTAATGCATTTTATATGGCACGGTAGTTAAGAGTTGATTAAAATCAAAGAAATGTTTATAAAGTTGTGGAAAATTCGAAATATGACGATTTTGAGACACACACGCACGCACGCACGCACGCACGCACGTCTAGCCACACTGCTACAAAGTCGGGTAGCTGCGCGCCCATAAAGACGGGTTGCTGTGCGCCTACAAAGACACTAAAAAATGTGTGAAATCACAACAAAATTACCTTTTTAAAAAAAGGTACAAAAAAGCGCTAAACATACGCGCCCGAAGAACGCGTTCAACGATGACCTCTATAAAACTAGTGATATCAACAAATTTTGCCAATTATAGAAATAAGTATTTATGCAAACCAAAAAATCTATTACATTTATTCGATTTATTACATCTATTATATTTTTATACAACTAAATATTTTAATATACAGGGTGTCCCATTTTAAATAATGCATTAAGATTTATCGAAAAATATGGTAGATACAGAAAAATGTTTCAGACAAAAGTTGTATGGCTTCGAGGGGCAAGATGATGAAATTATCAATTTAATTGTAGATGGCGCCACTTTAGAGATTTTATCATGGCGACTATTTGTTTAAATGGAAGTCGATTTTTTTCTCAAAGTAGAAGTTGTAGCTGACAATGAGACGAATACAACGGTTTTTTGTTTTTTGCAATTGAACCATTTTTCAGTGAGTTACAGCGTTCCATATTTAATTCCACACGCTACGACTCACGCTCTCAGAGAGGTTAGAATAATCCGGCAATGCGAACCACGTGTCAATAATTACAGTTTTTGAGAACCACGCTCTGCTACCATGTTGATGGTTCAGGATGCAGAAATTACACTTATGAAAGTATCAACATGAATATTTATTTGTAATATGATTGACACACAAAAGTATTGCACGAAACTTGACTCGACTGGACAAAAGGCCCGTAGACAAGACAAAGGGCGACAAGATAACGAAAGCAGCAATGTTGCTAACTCAAAACAAATTATTACAATAATACCAACTTGAAATAAATCAACAATAATGAACAGTAATCATTCAAATGGTAACTTAAAAACTTACAAACTGTAAAATTTAATAGCTTTACTTCAACAATTATTATCTGAGAATACCTTTGCTACTTTTCTCTTAATATATGGAATACATTCAATTGTATCTTCAGCTATTAATAATATTTCTTTCGAAGCAATATGGTTAACATTGCAGCGTTATGAACATCACACATATGACAAGTTGGCAGTAAGCAAACAGTGTCAGACGGCAAAGTATCAATATAATCACATAATTCATGTAATCTTGCTTCAAAAGTCTCACTTTTAAAAGATATTAACAACGTGATAACGCGGATTGTTAATTCCAATTGTTATTGCATTTATAATTGTTATTGTTACTGTATTGTATTGTTAACAATCCGGAAATAGCACGTTAATAAATTTAAGATCCCGGTGCTAATGCTGAAGAAGTAACATTCGAGTCTCATAACTCGGAAAGTACTTCCAGAAAATGAACTTCACTATAGTGTTTTGAAATTGTTAATTCCAGACTCTTTGGTCGAAGTATTCATGCCGATTACTTCCTGTCAATGGATTCCACGAGAACGAGTGTGTGCGATCTTGTTCCTTCTTTTTTCTCGCACGTGTTCTAGAACGTGCGCGATACCAGAACATTACAAGGATAGTGCCCTGCTTTTGTCTCATCGGCAAAAACGCAAGATAAACATTCCGATCACGCTCGTTGGAGCTAGGTCTCTGGTTTCGTACCATTGTCGGATCTTTGTTTACTGTCGTCTGCCACGCGCGCTCTGCATTACATTTCACCAGATTTTTTTGGAAGGTTCCATAGAAGTCCATCTGATCAGTATACCTGATTACAATTTTAATGAGATTGTCGACATACTTCTAGTGCTTGGTGAGTGCAGAGGTAACTATCGCAGAGCTGCAGCTTTGTATCATCAGAGGTTTCCTAGAAGAAGGCATCACCCACATGATAGTACGATGCGCATAATAGAGCGTCGTGAACGTCGCAGAATTCGGAGACGAAATAGACAACGCAGAGATCTTAATAATATTGAAGATGTGCGTATCATTGCTGTATTAGGAATGGTTGCTATGAACCCACATGTGAGCATTCGACAAATAGAGAGCGAGTTAGGGGTTTTGCATTGGACATGCATTTGTCACGTCCACCGCTACCGCAGAATTAAAAATTTCCTTTTTACAATAACAATCTCCAGCGTTAGACTATATATAGTAATTATTGCGAACGCTAGATCATAAGGAAAAACACTTGAACAAATCCCAACGCCATTGGCCAAGTATCTGCACTAGTTCGAAAATAGACCAATCAGAAGCTGTTACATATCACTAACACTATTGGACAAAACTTGGGAATTGGGCAAGTTCTTAGAGTAAGGTTTGGACAAGTTACTAAAATCCTAGTTCGGAACTAGACCAATTAGACGACGCTAGTTGTAACTAACGTCACCAGCCCTAGTTCCTAGTTACTACTCAGAACGCCACCCGACGGAACTAGACAACACAAATCTCCGACTATATACTCGGAACATCCGCCGCGATCGCTCTCTTGTGCAGCAGCCGTCGTCGAGGTAACACCTCCAAACCTTCCTCGCATCCCTTCGGGGTCTAGTGTTAGATTCTATTTTCATTACTAACCTCAAAGTTTTAGCGCGAATCAACCTACAACCAAGTTCCATTTATTCAACCATTATTATATCGACTACTATCATTACTATTATTTGTAACTAATAATTAAGCGTTTATAGATATCGCTACATTATCGTAGATTCTTTTATATTTTTCATAACGTATGTAAACTCGACTTTTCCTTTCGAGAGTATTCAATTATACATATTAATAATTGTAATCACTGTTTATTTAATTTTCTCATCCATTCTTCCCATTTCCTTCAGCGAACTTAGTAATAAATAAGTGTGCGCGTTTTAAAATACGAAGTCGTGGTGCATATTACAAACGATCTACCACGAGAAGGACGACCACGAGGCAGCTAACCTCCAAATCCAGTAGACGCACGCTACGCTAGAGTTTTAACTTCCAAGACCATATGGCCAGCAACGGTGAGTACAACTTATATTTACATTTAAGCCCACTGCTATATTGTTGCTTACGTAATTTAAACCATTAATTATTCACTTTGGTCGTGCCACCTTACTTATTATTCGAGCCACGTGTTGTCGTGAGATATAACCTCAACGTCTAACCTCAACGTGTATTATTCGAGCCACGTGTTCGTCGGGAAACATAACCTCTCCTCGGGCGAATAACGCTCATTTCTCGAGCGGACACTCGCTCACTACGACCAAATTCCCCGAGGAAATGGAGTTTGTTTAATAAATTTACCGAAGTAGCGTAAGCTAACCAACTGTATGCATATTTCTTTTACCTTACCCCTCTCCCCCTATACCCTACGACAAATCGAAGAGCGAACATCGCTTCTTGGGGCATGCACCGCCCTTCCTGCCCCGGCCAGCTTAACAGAACTTACTTATCCCGGAAGCGGGCGCAATAACGTGTGATGTGCCGCTTCATAACGCGTAGATTTAGCCTCTCCCGACCCCCTCCTCCCATACTGGATCATCAATTGCGGACCACCGCCACTTCGTGTATGAAGTATTCGGCCTACTTCCATCCAGAGTCTAGAAACTTGTTCTGTCGGAACTGCTATACCAACGCCATTTCCACTTCAGAGAAATTGAGTTGTGAGCTAATACAGAAGCACGATTTAGTGGTAGGATTCACACGATACATTCCTACGTGCCACGATTGCAGAAGTAACCTTGCGTCTTACTCTCCGGTGCTAAGCTGCGATACCTGTGCGCGCGAATATTCGGCACTGCTCAGTTTGTTACAGGCAGCCGGTGAAAGTATTCTTGATTTCCCCGACCCGACCGTGGTGCGGATACAGGGTGACGTAATAAGCACTCTAGCTCTTGCACCCGGCGATAACTAGACCCGTTTCCCTCTACGAAATTACTCCGATCGCGGTATCCCCGGGGAGAATTCTCGGATTCGTTAATACCCGAAAACAGCGATCCAGCCCCGTGTCATTGCCCGAGTTAACCAACAACCGCGGCCGACCGGGACGTAACACATTCTTCTAAATTTGTACTGCCTTGAATATTTTCACTAATGACTCGTAAATCTTTGTATTTGGTAATATTAAAACAAATACGTTTACAGTTTTGCACATTAGTCGAGTGATTATAAATATCCCTTTTCATTACTCACTCAATACAAATAATTTACACATACAGTTTACACAAATTATAGGTAGGACGTACGTTTTAATGCGACCCGGGCACGCCAAGTATTATTTCAAATTACAAATCCTCAAACTGAATTGCTTCTAAGTACTTGGCTAGTTAACTATGGATTTCATCATATTTAGTTTTGCTTTTTTATGTACTTGGCGTTATTTTTTTACCTTTGTAAGGTTATTTAGAGGGACTTATATGTATTAACATTTTTAGTGCTGACCATCGAGCACACGTTAGCCAGTATGATCGACAAAAATTGTATCTAATATATATTAAAATATTTAGTTGTATAAAAATATAATAGATGTAATAAATAGAATAAATGTAATAGATTTTTTGGTTTGCATAAATACTCATTTCTATAATTGGCGACATTTGTTGATATCACTAGTTTTATAGAGGTCATCTTTGAACGCGTTCTTCGGGCGCGTATGCTTGGCGCTTTTTTGTACCTTTTTTAAAAAAGGTAATTTTGTTGTGATTATATTAACATATACAATCAACGATATGTAATGAAACGAATAAGATTTAAATTATATATATGAATAATGTTTGTTAGCTCCTATAATGTTTCAATTGACGTTAGAGACGTCATTAAGATGTTATTACATTATTTTATGTCAGCTTTCTACTTAAGTAATTATAAAGAAAATAATATTTATTGGGAATCTATCGCTAAACAGTTCTATACCCAATAAATCGATAAAAAGAATAAGATTAATAAAATATGTGCAACACAAATTGTACAAACCTCGTTCGTTGTAAGTATTTACTTCAACAATCAAATCTGTGAATTAAAAATGAAACAGTGTACAATAATTGAAATAATTAAAAATACGTCCAGAAAAAAGAAACACATTTGCTAATTTGAGTTTGTACGTATTTAGCTATTAATCCACAGTTGGAAAATTTGTGTTTTCTTGTAAAGCAATATACTGGTTAACATTTTTTGTGTTAATTTAACATGTTGCTGTTGTGTTCATTCAACTCAAGTGTTAAATGTTAAAAACAACTAGAAAAAAGTATAACAACACATTGTGCACCTATTCTTAATGTTACACAATAATTATGTTCCGTATTATTAGTGGACAGGCGTTTATCTGTTAAAATTTACAGAAAAATATCTTAATTTTATTCTATAAGTGAGAGAGCGAGGACAAAATATTTTTAATTTTAAACAAAATTGTTTTTACACAAAATGTATTTCAAATTAGTTTGAGATTTGCATTTATAGTGTTACCATTATTAACGTACCATATTATATTAAATATACAAAAATTTGTGTGAACTGTTTGGGACATGTGTTAAATTTAACACAGATTTTTCAACTGCATACATATTAATACGCATTAAACCATGTTAAACTATATTCGTTTAACCATCAAATAATTATCATCAATTGAGAATTCACTGTCTCTCATTGTCAGTATCAATCAAACGTAACTGACTGCCTATTGCAGTATGCTTACATTAACCTTGCAATATATTACCAATTTGTTAACAATAATTATGACAGAATATATTGAGCTTTATGACATTAGCTACTAACATAACATAGCATAACATTAGCTACTTCTCTCTCTCTCTCTCTCTCTCTCTCTCTCTCTCTCTCTCAGTCACTCGCCCTTTCGCTCTCTCGCTCTCTCACTCACTCACTCACTCACTCGTTCTCTCGCAAATATATCTTTTCTCACTCCAACTTCTTGCACTACATCGCGTCGTACACTTGTCATACACCGACCGGCGGAGATGCTGTCCGTATATCCGTGTAACTTACACATGACGGTCGGGTCGATAAGTTAGAGTTTTCTAATGTAGAGCCTCTACATATGATCGTTACCCAGATAATCAAGCGTGCGATTCCTACATGAGATACTGTTACCGTACTGTCACGAGATGGCGGCGTACGCGTATCTGTGTAGCGAGCGTATTATTTATTTGATTGTTATGCTACATTTAAGACAGTTTTAACGCACGAGGAACTATTAAAACACTTCGGTTTAGGTGAAAATATATAAAGATGCTGACTTTATTTAATGCAGACTAGAACTGATTAATTAATGCACGTGTGACTTATAGCGCGAACAATTAGCTTCTAATTGTGCTCTGATTCCTCCAAAGCTCTCAATCTCGGTATTCGTGCTGCCCTCTCATTGGTCGGACTAGTTCTGCCTTGTACTCCTTAGATGCCGCCACATCTGTACGATATCGGTACAAAAGGGGTACATGATATTATTATTTTTACGATAACATACCATCACTGTACCTGTAGCCTGTAGTGAAGTGTAGTGCATAAGTATTATAGGTTAATCAGTGAACCTGAGTGAACCATTTTCAAAAAGAGTAGGAAAATATTTGTAAATTAATTATGTAAACAATTAACACTTTGACTGCCACGCGTATTGTGGCAAAGGAGAGCAAAGTCTTGCAAAAACAAGATGATTTATAGAGGTTATAAGGGTTAATAACCTAATAATTTACCCGTTTTCCTATATTGCCATAATACAAAAAGTCAAAATCGTTTACACAATTAATTTACAGATATTTTCCTAATATTCATATATATTTTCGTAATATAATCATACTGCAATTAAATAATGATGAGGAAGAGGAAGAGGAAGACGATAGCTCTGATGAGATTCAGGTGTGCATTGTAAAGGTACATGAAAAAATAATAATTCGTCATTACTAATAGCAATTATTAAATTAAGTCGTATTTTCGTGTTGGTACTGGTGGTGGGGTAGTTCGTGTTTCAAGTTAGAACACAGAGCTCTCCTACGAGGAATGCATGATGCTATTCAAGATCTTGCATTCACCAATGTTCCAAACACTTTTACGTGTATCAACTTATTGGAATTACTTTTTATACATACGATTGAATCAACGCCGTCTGAATTGTTATACAGCTTAGTACTACAAAAGTGGATGCGGAAGATACTTCAACTATAGTCACAGGGTGATCTGATGTCTTTACACACCGAAGGATGATGCTTTAGATGGAGATAAAATATCAAAATTATGTGATCAGACAGTTGCATCAAGATTTAGATTGATAGAGGTAAAAAGCATATATTTCATATATTTCATTTCTTTTATATCGCCTGAGAATAATGTACAGTCATGGACGATGGGGTTACGACACTTTTTTTTAACTGAGTTTATGAACACGCAATCAAATTCAGGATGCGAATCACTGTGACGCACACATGTAACTGTGTTACACATGTATACGCAAATTTGACAACTTCATGATCGTTCATCGAGTAGGCGCGCGTCACAGTGATTCGCATTCTGAATTTGATTGCGTGTTCATAAACTCAGTTAAACAAAAGTGTCACAACCTCAATGTCCACGACTGACAAATGACGAAAAATTATTAACTATTTTTTCTGCCAAAACAGGTAACAGATTTGGCTGTTAAGGAAAGTGGAAGTATGACAGTTTATGAATACACAGTTTATATGGAAGTATGATGGAAATTGATCAGCATACTGCAATGATCATCAAAGTGAGAGTCTTGTCATTGCCATGTCCAACCAAAGTTGCTGTAAGAATGCTACGTCGCTTTTGAACCAGCATTGCAAGTGAGTAACAATTCTCTTATAGGCAGACCTAATTTTCTACATTACTGGACAAATTTTCCAGACATGAGAAACGTCAATCACAATTTTATTTTCAATAAAAATTGCGAGGAGGAACGTTTCTTCTGCCACAATTGAATCGGCCAAACTCAGCGAAAACGGGAAAAGGACGAACTTCAAGTTGTATATTATTTTCTGATTAAGGCTCCTGAGTAGTCACCGTGGCCATGTTGAAATTTGACGTCAGAAGCAAGAAATGACACGCTGAGAATTATTCCGTGCCATTTCGTTATTATTCGCTTTAGTTGTGTTGTGTCGCGCTAATGTTGTGACGTATGATGTAGTTTTGGAACCCACAAATACTCCGAAAACTAATGGCGAATTCGATTGGATGCACTAGTACGTACTGAGTGCATACTAAGGCTTGGTTACAATCAATTTTTGTAAGAAGAAACATAAGAATATAAATATAAAAATTGACTGTAAACAAGCCTTGGTGTGCACTTAGTGCGCATTAGTGCATCCAATCGAATTCGCCATAAGATTAGCAAGAAATATGACAAGATATTTTCCGCTTATTTCAACAGTTGTCAAATCGCGTTTCCGCGCATAACTACTTTGACAGTCATTTTACGGATATTTATTGTAAAAAGAAAAGCTTACTTTCGGACTATTTTACAAATGTGCTGAAGTGATCTGTAGTGTTTCTTTATCAAAATATCTTTTTATTTTTATAAAAATGGCACGCAAGAATTCTCAGCGTGTCATTTCTCGCTTCTGAAGTCATATTTCAACATGGCCGCGCTAACTACTCAGGAGCCTTAAACAATGAATTTAGATATTAGTATAAGAAAACATTCAATACCGTTGCTAACAAGAGATTATATTGTTGTGTTCCATATTAAATTTGGTTCGGTACGTTTATGTATCTGATGACAATTGTAAACATAAAGTTTCACAGCAAGATATTGGGTGCGTTTGCAATGGATTATAAGTGCTTAAAGCCGTGATATTACTGTGAAACTTTATATTTATAATTGTCATCAGATACATAAACGTACCGAACCAAATTTAATATGGAACAGAACAATATACAAAAAATCATTAAATTTATATATTATCTATACTTATTGTCGGACAAATGTAACAGGATTTATGAGATTTGACAAGATATCAAGCCATCACGAATGTATCCATTGATACCTAACCTTTTTTTTTTTTTTTTTTTTTTAAGGAGGGGGAACCCGTCATGGGCCCCCTCGCTCCCCTTGGGCGGGGTGCGAGGGGAGTGTGAGACTCTTACTCACTAAACCACCCTCCGTATGCCAGCCCTGGTGTCAAACGTGGGACCCGGGCACGCCGCCAGCATTCTTCCGGGCCCCACAACCACCTGGTATGACGGCCTCAGCGCCACAGCCAGCGCTGCCCGCTTTTAGCAGGCCCGTCCCCCTCCGAGGAGCGAGGCATACCATCGCTCCAAGGAGACCACCCACCATAGTGGGGTGGTTTTTTGGACGGGTGATGAGGATCCCAACTCAAACACCCGCCCTTCCTTCCCAACTTCATGTGCGGAGGACGCAGGGACCCTCGGAGAGGGGCCCCGCGACGATGGAGACCCGGGCAACTGCCCCGCCGGTCCACCACCCGAGTGCCCGGGCATATACCCCGCCGGCACTCTGCCTCCGCCCATGACCCGCTGTACGCGAACGCATCCGGACGCGCCGACCTGGTTGAGCGACCCCCCGCGTCCGGGCAAATGCCCCGCCGACACGAGGGAGGGGTTCGACTGCGGTCCCCGCAGTCTCACCCCCTAGGGTGCTTCGATAAAGGCACCCTGTCGCCCGACCAGGTCCCCTCCCCGGGGGGCCGTTGCCCGAGACACAACGGTCACCCCCTTCCCCCGCGACGCCGCAATCCTCCGGGACGCTCGGGTTCCCGGAGGCGTTCGGCCGCCTCCTTCTGCGAAAGCACGCTTTCGCAGAAGGAGGCGAACTCCCTCCATGACCTCTCGCTCTCGGTGATCGAACTCATGACCACCGGCAGCGAGAGGTCCCGACCAATGTGTTGGACCAGGACACGGCGCTCATCCGCCCACGCTGGACAATGCTCGAGCGTGTGCTGCGCCGTGTCCTGGTCCGCGCCACAATGGTGGCAACGCGGCCCGAGCTCGCGCCCTATCTTGCACAGGTACTCACCGAAACAACCATGTCCGGTGAGTACCTGGCCCATCCGGAACGTGACTCCGCCCCATCCCCTGTCCAACCACTTCGTCAGACAGGGGTGGATGGCCTCGGCTACTCTCCGACCCGATGTGTCATTCGGATCGGAGAGTTGGCGCTGCCATGCTTGCAGCGCCGTTTGCCGAGCCTGTCGCCCGAGGACCTCCTTGGCTCTCGCGGTCAGCCGGACCCCCTGATCCTTCGCCCTCCGCGCCCGCTCATACGCATCTGCGTACGCGGGCGCCAGGAGGGCAATGGGGGCCAGCCCCGCGAGAGCCGTCGCCGCCCTATGGGAGACGGTCCGGTAAAGGCGAGCGACTCTGGTTGCCACCCTCCGCTCGAAGCGGCGCACCACTAACTTGGCGCGGCGGGTGGCCTCCAGGTCGCTCGCCCACACCGGTGCCCCGTAAAGGGCTACCGATCGGACCGCCCCCGCATAGAGGCGACGAGCCATCACTTGTGGGCCCCCGAGATTGGGCATGAGACGGCTTATGGCTGCCGCCCCACGCTCCAATCTGGGGGCCAACTCCACAAAGTGGTCCTCGAACGACCATTGGCCATCCAGTGTGAGGCCCAGGTACTTTATCTTGGGCCCCACTGGGACGAGCACGTTCCCCACCATCACTTGTGCTGGAGGTGGGGCCCCACGGAGGCCGTCGTGGAAAAAGACGGCCTCGGACTTGTGGGGCGCCACCTCCAGCCCTAGGGCACGCACAGCTCGGGCCACGCAGGCCACACCATCCTCCGCGGCTCTCACCGCATCCTCCCATCCTGGCCCCCACGCCACCAACAGCACGTCATCGGCGTACGCAAAGCATTGGCAGCGTGGGGGCAGGGGAGCCCGCAGGATCTTGTCGAATGCGATGTCCCACACGGTCGGCCCAACTACCGACCCCTGCGGGACACCGCGCGACTGAGATCTCGTGATCTCTTCGCCGCTCCGACCGGCGTACACCAGCCAACGGTCCCGGAAGTAGTCCAGGACCGTCGCCTCGAGATAGGCAGGGAGGCGCTGATACTCCAGCGCCTCCACCACGGCCGGCCAACTGAGGGAGTTGAAGGCGTTGGCGATGTCTAATGACACCGCCACCGCCACTCCCCCCCCGGCCGCGGTAACGGCCTCCGTGAGGGCCCGGACGTCCTTGATGGCGTCCACCGTCGAACGACCCTCACGGAACCCGTACTGCCCCTCACAAAGTCCCGGACACTTCCGGGACATGTGCTGGACGAGGCGGGAAACCACCACTCTCTCGAACATTTTCCCCACCTCGTCCAGCAGGCACACCGGTCGGAACGCCGAAGGCGATCCTGCGGGCTTCCCCGTTTTTGGAAGAAGGACCAGCTTGGCCCTCTTCCAGGATGGGGGGAACCTACCCTGCCTGAGGCAGCTCGTGAAGAGCTGCCTCAGGTACGGGGACAGGACCTCCAAGGCCTGGGCCCACGCATTGCCCGGAATCCCGTCAGGGCCGGGGGCCTTGTTGCCCCCTAGGCGCTTCCGGGCCCGGGCAATCTCCTCCAGGGAGACTTCGGGCACCTCGACATCAACAAACTGCCGAGGTGCCCGAGGGCCGATGCCCTCTCCTGGCGGAAAGAGGGCACCGATGACCCTCTCCCGCTCTTGGGGAGACAGGGACTCCGTAATGGGGGGCGCCCACGGGCGGAGTTTGCCCGTGACCATCTTGTATGGGCGCCCCCAGGGGTCCCCGTCTACTCCTCGGAGGAGTTCCTCCCAGGCCTTCTCCTTGGAGGTGGCGATCGCCCGCCTCATGGAGTCCCGCTTTTGGCGGTAGACTCCATAGGCGTCGTCTATCCTCGCGGCATTCCCTGACCGGCGGGCGCGCAGGAAGCGCCTTCTGGCGTGGACGGAGGCTCGCCGTAACTCGGCAATCTCTTCCGTCCACCAGTACGCCGCCCGTCGGTTAGGAGGCCCTCCGGCTCGGGGCATGGACGCGTCACACGCGTCCGTCATTATGTCCCGCAGCCAGACGGCCTCCTCCTCCACATCATCCGTGGGCCCATGTTCGGCCCACGTTGCCGCGAGGAGACTGGCGATCAGCCTGTCCCCGTCCAACTTCCTTCGCTGCCATCGCCGTGATCGGCTGCCTGGGCGGCCCTGGGTGGGTGCCGTCCCTTGGGGTGGAGACAGGGTCATGGAGACGTATGCATGGTCGGACAACGTCTCCGACCCCGTCTCCACTCTCCACCCCGATACCATGCGCGCAGCTTGGGGGATTGATACCTTTTTTTTTTTTTTTTTTTTTCGGAGGGGAAACCCGTCATGGGCCCCCTCGCGCCCCCTGGGCGGAGCGCGAGGGGAGTGTGAGACTCGTACTCACTAAAACCACCTCCAGTTGCCATCCCTGGTGTTTGTTATGGGCAAGCCCGGAACCGCGTACGGATTCTTCGGGCTTCCCCCACCAAGTATACGGTCCCACGCGCTGCGGCAACGCGTGCCCGCAAATGCGGGCCCGTCCCACCCCATGGAGCGTGGCAACCCACGGCTCCACAGGGACCCCCCATCATAGAGGGGGGGTTTATGTAGGGCGAGGGCTGTCCATCCCAAAACAGCTCTCGCCCTCCCATCCCACCCGTCCACCGTAGGGGACACGACGTCCAAGGACGTCGTGTCGAGAGTGGCCCGGGCAAATACCCCGCCGACCAACTCCCCGGGCACCTGGCCGATGGCCAGGTTCCCAGCCCCCACCGTGGACCCGCCGCGCACACGACATTGCCGGATGCAATGCCGTGTTGTATCGGGCGAGTGAACGCAGGCCCGGGCAGATGCCCCGCCGGCCCGGCGTGGGGACGGCCTATGTACCTACATACAGACCTACCCCCCAGAGCACTTCGATAAAGGTGCTCTGTCACCCGCCCGATACACCCGTCCCCCAAAAAGACGCCGACACAGCTTAAGGCTGTGCCGGCCCCGCCTCCTAACCCGGGAGGGGGCCACTTGTACGCGTGGCCCCGTCCCCCTCCTCCAGGCTTGCCGCCTCGTTCCTCTTAGAGGGGGTGGGGGGGTTACACCTGACCCCCCCGGCGAGGTCAGCTGGGCGGCCGTCGCCCCCCTTCCGCCCCGCCGCGGGGCAGGATCGGCCGCCTGCCGCGTCCTTTCCGCTTCCTCCTTCCGCGAGATGACTTCCTCGCAGAAGGAGGAGAAAGCCTTCCAGGACCTCTCGCTCCCAACGATCTCGCGTACGATCGCCGGGAGGGAGAGGTCCCCGCCGATCTCATTGACCAGGACACGGCGCCTCTCCGCCCACGCCGGGCACGCCTCCAGCGTGTGCTGCGCCGTGTCCTGGTCCGCGCCGCAGTGGTGGCAGCGCGGTCCGCGCTCGCGCCCTATACGGCTCAGGTACTCCCCGAAGCACCCATGTCCGGAGAGCACCTGAGCCATGCGGAACGTCACTCCGCCCCGATCCCTGTCCAGCCACTCAGCCAGGCAGGGATGGACGGCCTCGGCAACCCGCCGAGCCGACCGGATTGTCGGGTCGGACAATTGGCGCTGCCATGCAAGCAGCGCCTGTTGCCTCGCCTGTCGTCCAAGGACCTCTTTGGCCCTGGCCGTTAAACGGGCACCCCTTTCCCGCGCCTGCCGCACCCGCTCGTACGCGTCCGCGTACACGGGCGCCAGCAGGGCGATTGGGGGGGTGCCGGCCAGTGCCGTCGCCGCCCTATGGGAGACGGTCCGGTACGTGCGGGCGACACGGGCGGCCACCCTTCTCTCGAAGTGCCGGACGGCCTGTGCCGCCCGGCTGGTGACCGCCAATTCGTCCGCCCACACCGGTGCCCCGTACAGGGCCACCAACCGGATCGCTCCCGCGTATAGGCGGCGAGCCTTCTCGTTCGGGCCCCCCAGGTTGGGCATCAGGCGGCTGGTTGCCGCCGCTAACCGCTCCAACCGGGGGGCCAACCCCACGAAGTGGTCCTCGAACGACCAGCGGCCGTCCAGTGTGAGGCCCAAGTACTTAATACTGGGCCCCACCGGGACAGGGACGTTCCCCACCATGATCTGGGCTGGAGGTGGTGCACCGCGGAGGCCGTCGTGGAAGAAGACGGCCTCCGACTTGTGCGGCGAGACCTCCAGACCCAGGGCGCGTATGGCGCGAACCACGCATGCCACCGCCCAGTTGGCCATCCGTATCGCTTCCCCCCATCCAGGGGCCCCGGCCACCACCAGTGTGTCGTCCGCGTAACACACTAGGTGGCAGTCCGGGGGCAAGGCAGCCCGCAGTACCTTGTCGAACGCGAGGTTCCACAACAACGGGCCCAGCACGGACCCCTGCGGAACCCCGCGTGTCAACAGCCTTCCGCGTGTTTCACCGTTCCGGCCGGTGTACTCCATTCTTCTGTCCCGGAAGTAGTCCAGGACGGTGTCCACCAGATAGGCAGGGAGGCGATGATGGCGCATCGCCTCCACCACGGCGTTCCAGGGGAGGGAGTTGAAAGCATTGCGTATGTCAATGCTCACAGCGACTGCAACTCCCTCCCCAGCCGCGGTTACGGCCTCCGTGAGGGACCTGACGCGCTTGATCGCGTCCACGGTCGAACGGCCCTCACGGAAGCCGTACTGCCCGTCACTAAGTCCCGGACCATTCCGGGACAGATGCCGGACGATGCGGGAAGCCACCACTCGCTCAAACATTTTTCCCGCCTCGTCCAGCAGACACACCGGCCGGTACGCGGAAGGCTCGTCCGCGGGCTTGCCTTTCCCCTTAGGAATGAGGGCCAATTTGGCCCTCTTCCAAGATGGGGGGAACCTACCCTTCCTGAGGCAGCTGTTGAACAGCTGCCTCATGTGCGGGGACAGGACCTCGAGGGCCTGGACCCAAGCCTTGCCGGGAATACCATCGGGGCCCGGGGCCTTGTTGCCCCTTAGCCCCTTCTGGCACCCGGCCATCTCCTCCGGAGTAACCTCCGGGACCTCGTTAGCCTCGTGCTCGCGAGGCCGGTCCTCGGTGAGGGGGGGAACGCCCTCTCCCGCTGGGAAGAGGGCGTCGATAATAGCCTCCCTCACCTGCGGAGGTAGGGACTCCGTGATCGGGGGCGCCCAAGGGCGGAGCTTGCCCATAACAAGCTTGTAGGGGCGCCCCCACGGGTCCCTGTTTATACTCCGGAGGAGATCGTCCCAGGCCCCGTCCTTGGCCCGGCTGATCGCTTGCCCAAGGGAGCACCTCGCCGTACGGTACTCCCCATAGGCATTGTCGATCCTCGCGGCAATCCCTGACCGGCGGGCGCGCAAAAAGCGCCTCCTGGCGCGGACGGAGGAGCGCCGAAGTTCGGCAATCTCCCCCGACCACCAGTATGCGGCCCGCCGGCCTGGGGGCCTCCCGGCTCGGGGCATCGACGCGTCGCACGCGTCCGTGACTATGTCCCGAAGCCAGGAGGCCTCCTCCTCCACGTCTTCGGCCGGACTTCTGTCCGGCCATGTCGCCGCGAGGAGACTAGCGATCAGCGTGTCCCCGCACATTTCCTTAATCTTCCATCGCCGTGGTCGGCCGCCTCCGACCGGGCGGCGAGGGGGTGGGTTCGTCCCTGGGGGCGGAGCCAGGGCCATGGAGATGTAGACGTGGTCCGACAATGTCTCCAGGCCCGACTCCACCCTCCACCCCGACACTCTGCGTGCAGCAGCAGGGTTGGCCAGAGTCAAGTCAACAATTGACTCCCCCTGCCACCGCACGCAGGTGCTCTCCGAGCCTGTGTTCAGGACGCACAGGCCCAGAGTCGCCGCCCAATCGACGAGGGCCTCGCCCCTGGCGTCCGACCGCGGGGAACCCCAAACGCAAGACTTCGCGTTGAAGTCCCCCGCGATCAGGACTGGGCGGGGGAGAAGGCGCGTACTCACGCATTCCCCCACCCGATCCAGGTATTCCTCGAATTCGGCGAGGCCCATTGCCGGAGACGCGTAGCAGCCGACCACGGCGACGTCTCCCCACGCGACCGCCACGAACCCCCCCCGGACTCAATCAGAGTCATAGGGGGGGAGCCCGCGGCGGGGCACCATGTGATCGCGACGGAGCCACGCCCGTCGGCGGCCCAGTGTGGGTGGTCGACGGGCACGCGATATGGCTCCGCCGCGATCCCCAACCCGAAACCACGCTCCGCCAGGCTGTGGACGTACAGGTCTTGAGCCCGGCGGGCGTGGTTTAGGTTGGTCTGGAGGAGGTGTAGGGCCATTACTGATCGGCCATTACAACCTCCTCCAGGTCAGCCTTCTCGGTAGGGGGGGCGGCGTTGTCCGCCCCGGTTTCAACTCCCTCGGTGGGGGGAGGGGGCGAACCCTCCTCCCCCGTTTCGCCGGTCGTGGGCGTTGCTGCCGGGAGGGCCAAACCCCCGGCAGTCCCCTTCGCTCCTCCTCCCGCCCCGGGGTCTGCTCGGGGTCGTTTGGGGGGGCGCTGCTCCATTGGAGTTTCCTCCGTCGCAACGCCCCGCTCCTCCACCTGTCTCGAGGGGGGTCCGGGCCGCGGGGCGGGCGTAACGGGGGCATTAGATGTCCCCGACCCCTCCGCCGCTGCCCTTCTTCCCTTCTTTTTGCGCCCGCTGTTATTGCGGGCGCAAGCCGGACCCCCCAGGCGATGCCCCGCAGGCTTGCCCAGGTTCGCACAGAGCGGGCAGTGTGGGGCCTCGGCGGGGCAGTCCCTGGCGCGGTGACCAGTGCCGCCGCAACGGTAGCACCGATCACCACGATTCTCCTGGTTGGGGCAGCGCTGCTGTACGTGCCCCACCTCCAGGCATTTATAGCACTGGAGGGGGCGTGGCTCCAGCAGCACCACCCCCACTCTCGTCCAGCCAATCTGGATCCGGGCCTGCTTCGCGACCTTAAGGGCCGCAACGGCGGGGCACCGGACCCAGATTCGGCCCAGGCCATCCGGGGCCTCCTTGATGGGGCCCGTCTCCACCGAAGTGGGACTGCAGCCCCCCGCAGTGGCGATGGCCGCCGCCACTTCGTTGGCCGAGATGGAGTCCTCCAGACCCCGGACCATCATCTCGGCCTTCTTGGTGGGGCGGACCACCGACCACTGCCCATCCGTGAGGACCCCCCGGATGCCCTCCGCCAGCTTGTCGGCCTTGGCGTGGGCATCCGGTCCGGGAACCTCGAGTATGCGGGCCCCGGTTAGGGCCCGCTTTACTCGAACATGAGGGATCCCGAGGTCCTCCAGCCTGATGGCCGCCTTGAAGGCGGCCATCGCTGCCGCATATCCCTCCTCCGGGCCATTCAAGGTGATGGCCGCGGAGGCGGGCGGCTTGCGCACCCGGGGTTTCTTGGGGGAGGAGGTGGGGCCTTAGCTCCTCCTCCCTTCCCCTTCGATTGCTGGGGCGTCCCTCCTCGTGTCGTCGTAGGCGGGGGCGGTGCCGAAGGACGGGCTGCCTTCTTAGCGGCCCGCGCCTCCTTGCGCCCCACCACCCGCGCCCAGACCTCGCCCTGTGCGGTCGAGGGGGGCGGAGGCGGCAGTGGGCGCGCCTTCTGTTGGGACGGTGGGGGTTCAGGTCGGGGCGCAGGCTGGGCGGGGGTTACCTCCCGCCCGTCCAAGCCCCTCCCCTTTTCTCTCCCCCCTGGCCCTTTCTTGGCCGCCCCCGTTTTTTTTTTATTAGGGGGGGCGGGTCTCGCCGTCTCTTCCCGACCGGTCGTCTTCGGCGGGGGTGGGGGGAGCTTCCTGCTCTCTCCCCTCCCGCCAGGATCTCCCGCCGGACGCGGGGCGACCGCACCAAGGCGGCGGTCGAGGATGGCCTCGACGCGAGCGACAATGCGCTCCTCGAGACCGCCCATGGCCGTCGCCCCCTCCTCTCTCTGCCTTGGGGGAGACTCCACCCTCCCCCGAGGCTGCGACTGAGGGGATCGGGACCTATCCCCTCTCCCTCGCATCGATGAGCGGTGGGATGGCGAGCGCGAGCGGGGCAGGTCCCGCACCGTCTCCCCCTCCCCGCACGCCGCGGTCGTCGGCTGGGGAGGAGGATTTGCGCCTCCCCTGTTGCCAACGTCCCTAAGGGCCTCGCGCAGCTCGCGCACTTGGGCCCTTAGGGACTCCACCTCCTGGCGGAGGATGTTCGTCTCCTCCGCCCCGCCGTCCGCAGTTCTCTGCATCATTATGGAGAGGGCGGCCCGCACCTCTATCGACGTCTCCTGAAGGGCCTTCATGTATGTGCCCTTCAGGTTGTTCGACGTCTGGGCCACCCTCTCCACCACCGACATCCGCTCGAGGATGGAGGCTGCCAGATCCACGGATGGATTATTGGACAGCTCTCGCATCCTCGCTTCGGTGGCGCGACCGATGTTGTTGGTCGCGCCCCGCTGAAGTGCGCCCGCGGGAAGGGAGTCAGCGAACTCCAGTTCCCGCTGCCTGTCGCGCTCCTCTCCCGCTGCGGCCCGGAGCAGTTTTTTGCGGGCATAGTCCCCGGTTGTTGTGGGACGCCCGCGCTTCCTGCCCTGGGTGCTCGCGGAGGAGGCGATCGACTCAGCATCACTGAGATCGATCGTCTCCCCCGGTCCAAGCCCCGAGCAGATCGACCGAGATGGTGAGGTCGCCCTGCTCGCGCCGCTCTTGGGGGTCGCGTAACCCGACCCCCCGGCTTCCGCGCTGTGCGGCTCCGCTCCCCGCGTTAAGACGGAGGGGGGCAAACGTGCCACCCTCGTCGTGCAGGGCTTCAGCGTCACTTTCAGCGCCGTCGCCCCCCTCCTCTCCTGGGAGGACATGTTCGGGGTCGGAGGGGCGGAAATCGCCTCCGTAACCCCCCTATCCCGATCTTTGTCCTCCTCGTCCCTCCTCCTTCCTTTTTTAAGTTCTGGCATTTTCAGTAAATCCCGCCACCCTGCACGGCTCCTGCCCACCGGGGTATACCCCCACCCTTGCAAGCAAGGGGCCCCAAGTTCCCCCGGGGAGTGGGCGGATGACACGGGCCGGGGAATTACCATCCCGGCACTGGTCTCCAGCCCCTTACTCACCGCTGGGCCAGGAGAACTCCCAGCCCAGGGCTTTCGGGGGTCCCGGGCCTCCGACAACCCGGGCACCGTGCAGGGCGCCGCCACGCGGGGGGCCCCACGGACGGTACGGGTCTGCGTCGCTACAACTCGGCGCGACCTTTCCCGCCGTGGGCGCCAGCATACCGTGTTACATTGGGTCGAGAGTACGGTTTTCCTCACAAGGAGGGGGGTTGTAGTCCCGCACTCCCGACCCCTCCCCCCTCGGGCCCCGCCTCGGAATATGTCCGAGCGGCCCCGCTCCTCATCCCCCAGGCTCCCCCCACTCAGTCGCCTCGGACCACGTCCGAGGGTGCAGCAACTGAGTGAGGGGGGTCCACACGGCCCCGTCTCCGTACCACGTACGGTCGTGAGCCGCGTGGACAAATCCGCCCCCGTCGTATGCCGGAGCACCGGCGTGCAACGACGGGTGCGGGTGTCTTCCACCCCGGCCGAGACGGCATCCCTGCCCGACCAGGACGGAAGACAACCCCCCACTCCCCACAGTGCACGGAGGGAGGATAGAAATCCTCCCCTACGGTGCCGTGCCACCGGGCGTTTGAAGTCAGGGTCGCCGCATCCCCTACCGACGATTGGGACGGAAAAAGGTCCCTATCGGAGTCGCCGGGCTCCGTGCCCCCTCCGGAGGCTGTGCGCTCTTGGATCCTATCCCTCGCCCCAGGGCCTCCCGATGGTCCGAGGACCAGTCGGTACCGCCGCCAAGGGTCAAGGGGATTGATACCTAACCTAACCTAACCTAACCTAACCTAACCTAACCTAACCTAACCTAACCCACTTTTATAGTTGGCGCAATGGTTTGATATCATTACTTTTGTAGAGTTTTTTTTTTCTTCGCGCGCGTATACTTGGCGCCTTTTTTGTACCTTTTTTAAAAAAGATAATTTTGTTGTGATATCATTACTTTTGTAGAGTTCTTTTTTTCTTTGTTTTATTAACGGCATTAATAACATTTATTATCAGCAAAATGATATTTCGCACTAAATTATTAGTTACTTACTTTATTACAGTATAATTTTGCAACTATGCAACACTTCTTTTACTCTCACCAACCCTGTATGGGCGCAAAGCGACCTTGTATCCTTGTATATATACGGGCGCAAAGCGATCCTTGTATATATACGGGAGCTGATATATACTTTATGTACTATCAAGTTTTTGTAAGAATAATATATAAATATCTTTAGCACCTCTAGGCCATTGTCTTTTTTTAATTTGTGCATCATCAGCTTCAGTCCAATTACTAGACATTCCTTCTCTACATATACTCGTGTAATGACCATCCTCAATACATAAACCACTATGAAATATAGCATTCATAAGCTTATACGTTTGTCTAGCTATTAAAACTTCAGTTGTAGGAATAGTACATATATTAAATTTACATATTGCTTTCACCATTTTATCATCTTGAGATGAAAATAATACTAAACGAATAATAACTATATCTTTCGTTACTGTTAATTCGTTCTTAAACAAAATATCATTTCCTGTACACTGTTCGCATGACCCATCAGATTCACACCAATGTGGAACTGTAACATTTAATAAATCATTAAGAGTATAGCTTTTTTCCCCAAATTGTTAATAGGTATTGAAATAACTATATCGTTACAAGTAAATTCCTTTGTATAGTCACAAGATTTACATCGACTAGTAGAAGTTACTTGATGTTCTACCAGTTGTCTTATACAATCATATTTAGTGAACAGGATTGTAAGAAACTCAAATACATCACGTTTTACATTTATTGAAAACGGTTCTCCTAAATATTGCCGTACTGCATATGTATTCAAATTGCACATTCCATTTTCATATCTATACATTAATATTTTTAAAACATCTGATTTATTACAATTAAACAATTGTTTTCTAATGGGACTTAAATGCATTAGACATTGTAATACTGCATTTGCATAACACGAAACATTGTCTGTATTTTGAAAACCATGTAAAACCCAAGCAACATTTTGCCGTAAATTTTGATTTTGATAATTCTCTTGAATTGAAGCACTTACTTTTGACAATGCCCATGGAACATCTTTCACTTTGCGATAGCGTTCTTTTGCAACAGTAATTATTTCTGTTTCTGGTTTGTACTGATTTCTTGGTCGATTATATTCTCTAATAGCTTTTTCGTCAGCTATTACTGACGAAGGATCATAGTTAATTAAATGCAACCCTTTTAGAGAGGTTACTCGTGATAATGCAACATAAACTTGACCGCAATTAAATATAGAGTTGCCTATGTCCATAATAGCACTTTGTAAGCTCAATCCTTGACTTTTATGAATGGTGATTCCATAACTCAGACACAATGGAAATTGTTTTCTAGTAACAAACACTCTATCCACCACTTGAAATTTAACGCTCACTCTTTCAATTAAATATTCTAATCCTGATGGTAAAAGAAGCTTTATTTTTTCTACATCATCGGTAGACGTATCTTGTACAACTGATATTACCTTAGCTATTGTACCATTTACAAGACCTAAAGTAGCATCAATATTACGCCTTATCATAAATTTTACTCCAATCTTAACTGCAATTTCTTTCGAAAGTCCAGCAGTTTTAGAATTATCATCATCATTATTCGATAATACTTTTGATACTTTCTTTCTCACATATGGTATACAGTCAATCGTGTCTTCGGCAATTAATAATATCTTTTTCGAAGCAATGCGGTTTAACATTGCAGCATTAAGAACATCACACATATGACGAGTAGGCAATAAACAAACAATATCCAACGGAAAATCATTAATAAAATTACATAATTCGTTTAATCTAGATTCAAAAGAATCACCTTTAAACGATATTTTTCTATTTTCAAGAATCTCGCAATCAGACTTTGTCAATAAACCAATACGAATTCTTGACAACAACTGTCGATAAGAGTCATCCCCTTGCTGACGCATATTGATCGTCAACTCATCATAATCAAATAATGTAGTCCACAAATTAACAGCAGTTAAAGAACCCACACATTTATTAATTTTGTCATTTGGTAATCGTACAAAAATAGGACCTTCATGTACAGGAGGTAATTGAAGCAGATCGCCAAATAAAAGAATGTGCTTTCGACCGAACCAACCGTCTTCACAATCATTGGTATTAAATATTTCAGACAATCGAAGATGTATATACATTAAAGTCAAATTAGATATCATTGACACTTCATCAATCACAAAAAGAACAACATCCTTGAGATCTGCTCGTAAAACTTTTAACACATGATCAGGCAATTGTTTATAGTTTGTAGTAAGACCATGTTCAACAGGTAATTAAAGCAATCTATGAACTGTCAAACCGTCTATATTAAACGCTGCTATGCCAGTAGGTGCCGCTACAGCGGTACCTTTATTGAGATATTGTTTTATCCAACACTTAATTGTTTTAATTAAGAAACTCTTTCCAGTTCCACCTTCTCCGCTAACGTACAATCGTAATATCGAATTTTCGAGCCGCGTCGAATGCTGCCAGAAACAACCCTCTATCTCTCATAGTTTCCGAGATATTCGCAATTTTCTTTGACAAAGTTTTTTCGCGATATCTCGCGAACGGAGCGTCCTAGAGGGTTCGTTCAGGGCCCATTTGACGGGGTTTTCGAGCCGCAATGAGTACCCTATATATTAAAAGACCGACTGCTGCTGCTGCCATCTAGGAATAGAAAAATGTACTGCACAAACGACGATGATGATAACGACGTTTCTTAATCGAAAATTTTCCAATTTCAGACTTTGCATCGTAATATCACTCGTAATGCACATAGAAAAAAAATAAAAAACTTTTCTTATATAATTCGATCCGAAGCTATCCATTAAGGTTACTCTGAAAATGATCTTTTCAGAGGTTATTAAGATCTGATAATCTAAGCGTGTCTGAAAACGTCGCTTCGCATAAAGATACCCGGTCGGTCTCGCTTCGCGTATACTTGGCGCGAGACACTACCGTGTCTCTTAATATAATTGAGTGATATGGAAGTGAAAAGAGGAAAGCGAAGTAATATAGCTTAGCAAATTTCATTTTCACATTTTAATCATCGGAATAAATAACGTTTACTTTATCGTGTCAAATTTTTCTCGAAACAGAGATACATGTTTTTCGGTTTGTCAAGTAAAATCGGACACCCTATATAGTATAATCAAATGTCGACACTCTGTATAATATATCATCATCAAATTTTTCTCGAAACACAGATACAAGTTTTTCGGGTTGGTCACTTAAAATCGGACACCCTATATAGTAGTCATAAGTCGACATCCTGTATAATATAACACCCTATATAGTATAATCAAAAGTTGATACCCTGTATAATATAAATAAGATAGTGTTAGAACCCTATATTTTAAAATTGAGACGTGTATGTTATAATATAATCGAGTGATAAGGAAGGTAAAAGAGGAAAGCGAAGTAATATAGCTTAAGGGGATCCTGTAATTGCTAGTAATACCGAAATCTAGTGACTTTTTTTGTAAACGCTTTACTCTTTATTGGTTTTACAGAATGGAAAATCCTTCTCCACGATAAAAGTACATATTGAAATACATTCAAAAGTGCTTGATTTTATATAAAAAATAAAGAAAAATTTTTAACTTACACTTTTCTTACAGGCTTTGACCTAACCTCGTAAAATGATTTCCTTAATATAAAAGTTTGGCAGCTTGTATGCACAAAAGTGAGGCACTTTTGAATGAAGACAGAATGAACGAATATGAGGCGGCTTTTAGAAATGAATTTAGAAGCGTAAGAGAAAAGAAAAGCGTTTTTGAAAATTTGGTACGTATATCTGGGCTAGAAATCATGGCCAAGAGTCATGCAGACTACAAAATTAGTTGCTCGATATTGCGAGAGATGGCGCTACTCGATATGTCCCCTCGACGGGCGCGTATTCGGGTGCTGGGACCGGCGTTGCCACATATCCAGAAGGAAAAAAGCAAATTGTGGCAACAACGCGACGGACGATACGGCTACGGCAATGATAAACGTGGAATACGGGACCGTGCCGGCATCAGTGCCGCGATACGCGCCTCTGGCCCCCGCACCAGCATATGCTTCATATTTTCTACAATACAATACTTTATGCACTTTGTACGTACAAAATATGAATGACCCTGACTCGGGATAGAATGAAGGATTATTAGGGCACTTTTAAAAGAAAGTTTTCGCGCGTAGTAAAAAAGATACGTTTCTGCAAAACTTTTGATGCATACGATTTGCGTGAAATCACCTGGTAAAAAATTTTTTATATATCATATAAAACTGTACATAATTATATAAAAACATATAAAATTATGTATCAAATATGTCCATACATACTTCCTTTCTCTTGTATACTTTCTGATCACATATATGTAGAACAAATAATAAGAAAAATAATTGGAAAATAAGTAGAAAAGTAATTTGCGCATTGTCTTTTTGTAAAATTGTGATTTTGTATAATTGTGAGATAATATTTTATACATCATCATATATAATCGTATATAACATATTTCTATATATAGAAACATGTCTATATCTATAGATTCTATATCTATATCTATAGATCTATAGATACGAAATCTCAAAATTTATTATTTCAAGAGCAATAGGTTTTGTAAACCAGTTTTTTAATAACAATAATAATTATATTTTTCTTTTATTTTTAAATATCACTAATTCTTAATTTTTAAAACTAGATATTATTTTAATTAATTTCATTTTTGTTAAGTTAAAATAAGGGGTTTCGTAAGTTATGTTAGTCTGTACGATTTTCTCAAGCCTAATGAGTCAAGCCTAATCAGGATTTGAATGCTTAGTGTCAATAATATCTGTGTCTGATGTTAATATGAGATATGAAATGAGTTATTCGGTGTTCAATTGCAAAATTTTGTAAATTTCCTCTTTACATGTGATTTAATAAAGAAGGAAAACAAAAATCTAATCCCACAAAGTTGTTCTAAATTTTATTAGCTTTCATTTAAAAAAAAATTCATCGAAATCGGTTCAGATTTAGAGATTGTAGCCTTTTTTGAAACACGAAATGTCATTTGGCCCCACTGTGCGCCGTCGGGGCCACCGTCGCCGTCGTCGGCGGGGGCACCGTCGAAGCCGTCGCCGCGGACACCGTCTCCGTCGTGGACGGGACCACCGTCGCCGTCGTCTCCGGGGCCACCGTTGCCGTCATCGGCGGGGCCACCGTCGAAATCGTCGCCGGGGCCGTCTCCGTCATCGCCGGGGCCACCGTCTCCGTCGTCGCCGGGGCCACCGTCGAAGCCATCGCCGGGGCCACCGTCGCCGTCGTCATGGCCATCGTCGCCGGGGTCGTCGTCGCCGTGGCCGTCGTCGGCGTCACTCTCGGAGCCCTACTTGGCTTCCGTCGTACGACTTTGCCGTATTGTTTTGCTGTAAAAGTATACACGAAATACATTTAGATTTGTCATCAATGTGAGTCAACAATTTCTAAAGCGAAAGAAAGAAAGATTGACAAATAGAAAGAGAAAGAGAATTGTGTAGAAAGAGATTATGTATAACGAAAAAATAGCAATAGATATTACTTACGTCTGGTCATCGTGGAGAGAACAATCCAACTGATCGGATTTACACGAGCGCTACGTCGTCAACAAAAGACAGTTGCTTCGGCGAGCGCACATTTACTACGTTTACACGAGCGCTACTTCTGTAGTAACTTACTCGAATTATAGTAACTTACGATAATTCTCTGCGTGTAAACAGGGTAAACCGATAATTCACTGCGTGTAAACGGGATAAGTTACTATAATTCGAGTAAGTTACTATAGAAGTAGCGCTCGTATAAACGTATTAATTGTTGTTTCACACATTCGTGCATTGATTTATGTTTATGCATATACTGGGAACTATGATTTTCACTCTCATTCCGAAATCGATGTCGCCAATTCGTGTCATCTTTCAGATAATGTAACTTCATTATTACTTTTATTCGTCCATACCCACACAATCATGTTATATATATATCGTTATATATATATATATATATATATATATATCGTTATGTATATATATACAGGGTGTTTCCTAAGTAAGTAGACAAACTTAAGGAGGATATTTCTTGGCTTATTTTAAGAAGAAAAGGTCATATAAACATATGTCCTAAACTGCTTTGTTTTCCAAAAAAACGTATCTATCATTGTAAATACGTCTTGCTTGACGAGCGTTTCCATTAGCAAGACCGTATACGAAATGCATATCTGCCATTTCGGCGTTTGTGTAATTTACCATAATTAATAAAATTACTAAACTTAATAGGAACTAATAAAGTTTGCGTCAAAGATAACGTGATAGCAGTGATGCTGGATAACGTGCTTTTGCAGTACGAGTCAACAGCGGTGGGGATGGAGTGGGGATGGTCTCGCGGCGGCCGCGCGGCACAGTCTGAAACGAGTGTTCACTTGCGGCGCCGCGAGACCATCCCCACTCCATCCCCATCGCTGTTGACTCGTACTGCAAAAGCACGCTATCCGAAAAGTGAACGAAAACAGTGATGTACTTTTTTTGGAAAACAAAGCAGTTTAGGACATATGTTTATATGACCTTTTCTTCTTAAAATAAGCCAAGGAATATCCTCTTTAAGTTTGTCTACTTACTTAGGAAACACCCTGTATATATATATATATAACATGATTGTGTGGGTAATGTAAAAGCAAGATGATGTTTTCGAAAAAGCTTGCAAAGCTTTTTATTCGCGATTATTTTATCGCGATTCGCGAAGAGATGTTATGAGAATCTTGTTTATTGCGATACAGAATGTTGGAGACTGTCATCGGCTAACTGATCGAAACTCAATAACAACGATGATTATTATGATCTTCGAAAGCTAATAATAATGGATAAATCCGGCAATGCTCGAAGTTTGGCTCGATATTATTTAAATGATAAATTTATTATATACTTTATTTAGCCGTATAATCCGTGAATGCGGCATATTTCGACGAATGCGTGAGAGTCCCGAACATACTACTTTCAGTTATCCTCTAAGTTTGGAATACCACATATTATTATTGTTTTTTTGTGTTGTGTGTGTTTTTCATTATGTATTTACGTTATACTATATAAAGAAATAGAAATAAATAAGTAAATAAATATATATTTATTTATGTATATATATATATATATATATATATATATATATACATATACAAATAATATGCAAATGTGAATGAGACAAGAATGAGACAAGAATGATACGAAATGTCATGTACTAACACGTCGTATCATATGAGCGAACTATACATACTCGCCGTTGCGCGGATTGTAAAACAAAGCAGCGCGACAGAAACTCGACCGTTGCGAGAGCTTGTAGTCCCGTGTTACTACGGTGTTACTTGTGCTGATTGTGAGTATTGTTGCTTGTGTAACATCGTGAACATTGGTGACCACAAGATTGCATAGTGTAATTGCAACAATGGGACAAAAAAGTATGAAGCCACCCAGTTACCGTAAGGTATGCCTGAAGAAAGGATGGAGGAAACGGTTAGTATATCTATTAGTATGATTCAATCTTTTTCCACTAAGGATATACACATTTATCGGAAATACTCTGTCCCTCCTTCTCTCTCTCTCTCTCTCTCTCTCTCTCTCTGTACGGTATAGGGAGAACTGTATTGAAATGGTTTGAATCATATCTAGAAAATAGAACTCAACAAGTCAAAATTGGGGAAGAATTATCTCAAAAGCTTGAAATTAAAACAAGTACTCCTGTTCTCAGGGTTCTGTGTTAGGACCACTGTTGTTTATTTTATATATTAATGACATTAAGATTTATAGAGGTAAAACATGTAGCTTTAGACTTTTTGCAGATGACAAAATAATATATGTATATAGTGACGATAGTGATTTTATAATACAAACTTTGAATGAAATTTTAAATGCACTGACAGAATGGTTAAAGAAAAATTCTTTAAAAATTAATAAAAAAAACAGTATTTATAATTATTAGTGACCCCAGAAAAATAAAAATGAGAACAAATTATAATATATGCATAGAGAAGGAAGCAGTTATAGAGGTACAAGATACGAAGTATTTAGGAATAGTAATTGATAAACATTTAACTTTCGAGAAACATGCAAGGTATATAGCTAAAAAGGTAGGTAAGAAAATAGGTTTTCTAGGTAGAATGAGAAAAACATTAAGTAGTTATGCAAAGGTGTTAATATATAAAACTATAATTGCGCCACACTATGAATATGTAGTAGCATAATGTTAAATTTCAATAAAGGATTAATGGAAATGTTACAGAAAACACAAAATCGTGCAATGCGTATAATACTAGATGTAAATAGGTATACAGCGATTAAAGACATGTTGGAGGCATTGTGTTTTATGAGTGTAAGACAAAGGATGGAATATAATGTATGTATAATGGTATATAAGATGAAAAATAACATGGTGCCAAAATATTTATCTGCTGAAATAAGGAGAATAAATGAGAAACATGTATATAACACTAGGAACAATATGGAATTAGCAATAGAAAGAACAAGAACATTAACAGCGCATAAAAATTTAATATATAATGGATTCCAATTGTTTAACAAGATCCCAATAGAAATACAAACGATATCGAAAATGAAAGAGTTTAAGATGAAACTAGCGAAACATATAAAGAAAAAATAGGATAGGATTAGATAAAAGAAGGAAATGGTATTGTAACTATAGTTTATTTTATTTGTGAAGATTTAGGTATTTATTTATTGTATTTATTTTCTTTTTATTTATGATAAGAATTGTTTATAACATGAATTGTGTAATGGGATTTGCATGTGATACATATGATGCATGTGTATTGTGATTTATGCAAAAGTAGCAGATGCTAAATATAGACACAATCAATCAATCAATCTCTCTCTCTCTCTCTCTCTCTCTCTCTCTCTCTCTCTCTCTCCCCCCCCTCTAACCCTCTCTTATAAATAAAGCTTTATCTATCTATCTATCAATTTATCCCTCTCTCACTATTTCACATTCAGGTAACAAAATGTTTTTCTATAATGCATTTTCAACATTTATATGTATACAATTGTAATAAAATATTTTTCTTCCGCAATAAGTAATGAATAGAAGTACGAGTAACTTTTCGACCACTAATTATCTGTGGTTAATTAATATAAAATGTATTATAGAAAAATATGTAGTAGGTATAAGTACACATAAACCAACACACACACACACATAAACCTACATGCATACATGCATACATACATACATACATACATACATACATACATACATACATACATACATACATACATACATACATACATAAATACATACATACATACATACATACATACATACATACATACATACATACATACATACATACATACATACATACATACATACATACATACATACATACATACATACATACATGCTTACATTATATATATATATATATATATATATATATATATATATATATATTATTTATTTCCAATATATAACAAAATCATATACATGTATTATGTGTATATAACGCAGTCTTTTCTTTGCTTTGTGCACATTGACGTTACATTCACGTACAACTAAGTATTTATATCAAGAGACACGGTAGTGTCTCACGCCAAGTATACGCGCGGCGAGACCGCACCGTGACTCTTTTACGCGCAGCGACGCTTTTGCAGACACTCAGATTATTAGCTCTCAATAACAGCTGATCCGATCAACTTCTAAGTAGGCTCAATGGATAGCTTGGGTTCGAAATGCATAAGAAAAGTTTTTTTATTTCTCTCCTACGTGTCCTACGAGCGAAGATATTGCGATGCAAAGTTCGAAATGTCACGATTTTACGATTAAGATACTCCGTTTTCTCCTTGTCTGTCAAGTGAAGGTAAGAGGGGCTCGCGGAGAGACGAATGAAAAAATGTGAAGTTCGCTAATTTCGACGCTAGATGGCTCGAAATGACACGTAAATGTAGAGTCGATAATGTTAAATGTAGTGTCGATCAATATCGTCGCATTTCGAATTTTGCATAACTGTTTAAATATTTCTTTAATTTTAATCATCTCTTAATACATTTTATATGGCACGGTAGTTAAGAGTTGATTAAAATCAAAGAAACGTTTATAAAGTTATGGAAAATTCGAAATATGACGATTTTGAGACACACACACACACACGCGCACGCACGCACGTACGCACGCACGCACGTCTAGCCACACTGCTACAAAGTCGGGTAGCTGCGCGTCCATAAAGACGAGTTGCTGTGCGCCCACAAAGACAGGTCGCTGTGCCCTTACAAAGATACTACAAAATGTGTGAAATCACAATAAAATTACCTTTTTTAAAAAAGGTACAAAAAAGCGTCAAGCATACGCGCCCGAAGAACGCGTTCAAAGATGACCTCTATAAAACTAATGATATCAACAAATTTCGCCAATTATAAAAATGAGTATTTATGCAAACCAAAAAATCTATTACATTTATTCTATTTATTACATCTATTATATTTTTATACAACTAAATATTTTAATACATATAAATTTTAATACATATAAATCTTTCAATACAAATAAGTGTTTTTTCAAAATACTTGGCGCTGCTAAACCGATTTAATAATTGTCTTAATATTTAAATAATCTAAAGATTACAATAATTTCTTTACACTCTAAATTACATAACAACTCGCTGAAATACATACATGTACAAATGTAGTTAAACTTATTCTATGCTTCATTCTAATGTCACACACATACACACACATGCACGCATTCACAAGAGAGAAAGAAAGAGAATGAGGCAATTAACATAATGATTCGGTTTAGCAGCGCCAAGTATTTTGAAAAAACACTTACTTGTATTGAAATATTTATATGTATTAAAATATTTAGTTGTATAAAAATATAATAGATGTAATAAATAGAATAAATGTAATAGATTTTTTGGGTTGCATAAATACTCATTTTTATAATTGACGAAATTTGTTGATATCATTAGTTTTATAGAGGTCATCTTTGAACGCGTTCTTCGGGCGCGTATGCTTGGCACTTTTTTGTACCTTTTTTTTAAAAAGGTAATTTTATTGTGTATAGATATACGTTATTATAATATAGAGAGCCAGAGGTGATATTTCGCGGGCTGGCACGTAGAATAGAGAGCCAGAGGTGATATTTCGCGGGCTGGCACGTAGAATAGAGATCCAGAGGTGATATTTCGCGGGCTGGTACGTAGAATAGAGAGCCAGAGGTGATATTTTGCGGGCTGGCACGTAGAATAGAGAGCCAGAGGTGATATTTCGCGGGCTGGCACGTAGAATAGAGAGCCAGAGGTGATATTTCGCGGGCTGGCATCCATAAGAAATATTTTATATAAAATCATACCATAACTGCGTTTTATTATTGATACATATGTACAAAGAAAAGACTGCACTGTTTCGATATGTACTTTTGAAAATAATATAATTGTATATAATGAAATATATGTATATGAATATTGTACAAGATATGTGGCTTATCTGGTACCTCTGTTTATGTTATATCTTTTTATTTGTAGGCGACTGTTGAAGGCGACGAAGGAGAAATGTACTGATTCCAGTAGCACTCAGCATACTGTTAGTACTAACCAGGAATGCATCAATTCCACTTCATGTGTCGAATCAAAAATCGATACAATGGAATCTAACGTTAGTACTTTAGTAAAGCAGGAGTGCGTGGAATCATCATCAAATATGACAGGTATGTTTAATGAAAATGTAGAACTTTGCGAAGATGACAATGATTGTGTCATCGAAAGAGGCCGCCTGGATGCAAATAGTATCCAGGAAAGCATACCTGCAGGCCCTCGCATTATATTGAATGACAAAGTCCAACTTTGTGAAGATGATAATGATTTTGTCAGCGAAAGTGGCTGTCTGGATACGAATTGTATCCAGGAAAGCACGCGTGCAGGCCGCACTGTGACGCCTCGCGAAGATGACAACGATTTTGTTGTCGAAAATGGCAACCTGGATCCCCATCGTATCCAGGAAAACCTGCCTGAAAGCTGTCGCATTGGCGACATTTCTTTTATATGGAATGAAATCCACAGAACCTTTGATAATCATGTGCGAGGAATCGAGTGCCAATTTAAAGATTGGAAACTCATAAATTCTTATCGCCGTGGGTTAAAGACGCAGTTGTTCTTCAAATGCCAAATGTGCCATTATGAAGACACCATTTGGTCAGAACCCACGGAATCGCATGTATTAGATATTAATACAGCTGCTGCAGCAGGTACCATTGCAATGGGAATTGGTTACGCCCAACTGGAAGAGTTGTGTGCGGCTGTAAGCATTCCTTGTATGTCTGAAAAGACATACATTGATCGTCGAGATACTTTAGTCGACGATTTCCTGCAAACTGCCATGCAAAGCATGAAAATGGCAGGCGAGGAGAAAAAACGACTCGCAATTGAAAGGAATGAAACTATAAATAGCATTCCATACATAACCGTCGTTGCGGATGGTAGTTGGATAAAGAGGTCGTACGGCTCTGTCTATGACTCATCTTCTGGTGTCGGTGCTATAATTGGTTACCGCACGGGAAAGGTACTCTTCGTAGGTATTCGCAACAAATATTGCGCACTGTGCGACATGGCGGAGCACCGAGGTCTCAAGGCACGGAAGCACAAGTATTACAAAAACTTTGACCATAATGCAAGCTCGACAAAAATGGAGAGTGATGCCATTGTGGAAGGTTTTCAGAGTAGCCTTGAAATGCATGGAGTAATATACAAAATACTGATTGCCGACGGCGACAGTAGCGTATATAATTCAATCAGGCATAATGCACCGTATCGCGAGATGAATGTAGTGGTGCACAAAATAGAATGCACCAACCATTTGCTTCGCAACCTATGCAAAAAGCTGAAGGCTGTAGCACGAACGACTGCGCCGAAGACGATGCATAGGAAGCGTGACTTTGTACAGCTACGAAAGGTTGTGGACAATAACATTTTGGAAATACGGAAAGAAGTGTTGCGACTAGCCACTGTACGAAGACGCGGAACGCAAGCTCAGCATAAGAAGGCTTTGGAATTACAAAAAGACATTTTAAATATTCCTAGTCATATCTTTGGTGAGCATAAGAGATGCAGAGAACGTGGTGTATACCAAGATCTGTGCAATAATGTGAATAATTATGTACCGTCTCTGAAACACTGCGGTCTGTTTGAAAAGATTGACAGTGTTATCAGATTCCTGAATACTTGCGCTGATAGTTTGTTATTGAATGTAATAAACAATCCTGCAGAATTGTGCAATTCGATAATCTGCAAGGAAATTGGTGGTAAGCGCATTCATTTCGGTAAACGAGGTTCTTATAACGCTCGAATTGCGGGAAGTGTTGTGCAATATAATACACAACAAGTCCTTACAGAGCTCCATAAAAGCATATGTAAGGATGTTTCTGCTGTTGTCGCCGATTTAGAAAAACGACGACAATTAAAAATTGCCAGAAATAAAGAACGCATAGAGGTGCATGACAGGAAAAGGTTTAAGCGAGATGTTGGACCAGATTCTCATTACGGTCCACATTCGCAAAAGCCAGATTTTCCACCTCACGTATTTGAGCAATTACAGCAGCATCATGCTGCAAAATTGTTAGAAAATGCAAATAATCGTGTCGAAATTGAATGCCAGACGAGAGGTCAAAGTGATTGAGAATTGTGGTAATCATTGAGACGTCTAATGTTGACGGCATCCAATTTTGGCATCGTTTGTCGCATGAGACCAACGTCTTGCGCAGCGACAGTAAAAAGCATTTTGTTTCCTCCCTCCATCGAGAACGTTGCAATGAAATATGGACGCGAGATGGAGGAAGTCGCAAGGAAACAAATTGCTGCAAAATTAAAAAAGGACATTACGCCATGTGGATTATTCATTTATGATGAATATTCATGCTTGGGCGCTTCTCCTGACGGTATTATTGACGAAGACGGTCTCGTGGAGATTAAATGTCCTTTCTCAGCTGAGAATTTGACAGCTGATGAGGCTTTACAGAAATTGCCTCAATTCAAAACTGTGTTTGACCAAAAACATCCTGATGAAATGAATCGGAAACACCGATTCTTTTATCAGGTTCAAGGTCAATTAAATATCACACGGAGAGATTATTGCATCTTTGTTATGTGGACGCCAAAAAGTTTCAAAATGGTGCGTGTTAGCAGAGATGAAGTGTTTTGGAAAAATCAAATGCTACCTTTGCTAATACGTTTCTATAATGAAAGCATGCTGCCGGAGATATTGGACAGTCGCCACAATAGGCACTTGCCAATAAGAGATCCGCAGTACATACTTGAAGCTAAAGAACGTAAAGATGCATGTAAAAGGACAAAAAGTTCAGTAGTTGATCGAAAAATCTTCTTCAAAGATGAAACTGCTGAACAGATTAGTCCAGTAACACCATCTGCTGTTTCTCATTGTGAGGAGCAAGAAGATGATTGCATCGTTATCAGTTATTCGAACAACGGAGAATTAACTGAAGAAGATGCAAGAATTATTAAAAAAACTCTCGACGAGATAAATGTTCTTCTCTCTTTGCTGGAGCAGAATATTTTACCTATGCACAGCAAAGTGACTGATGAATCTTTAGATGCATTTTTACGCATCGTCAGAGAGACGTCTCCTTTCGAGACACAAAGCGTGCAGTACCTGGAATCTCCTCAGCTCATTGACGCTAGTAATAGCGACATGAGCATTCAAATAATTGGAGGGAATTGTACCGATCATTGGCAGTGCATTTTCTTTGACGGTTCCAAACTGCATGTGTATGACAGCATACCCGGCTGTACATATAACAAATTAGCAGGAAAAGAAAAAGATTATATTCGCAAACGTTTCCCACTAATAAACGTGAGCGATATAACTTTTGAAAAGGTGCAAACACAACCGGATAGTACGAGTTGTGGTATTTATGCTGCCGCCTTTGCTACTGCTGTAGCGTTGGGAAAAGATCCATGCGAGGAAAAATATTCCAATGACATGAAACGCATGAGACGTCATTTTCTTACTATTTTACAAAGTAAGGAACTGACGCTTTTCCCAACATAAAAACTGTACAACAAAGCCAGATGCGATCAATTCGTTAGCTGGCATGTACAAAAAAGCCAGATGCGGTAATTCCTGGGCTGGCATAAAAAATAAAGTCAGATGCGATTTCGAAAGACGTGAAAATGTCGGCATGAGACGTCATTGTTGCTATTTTACGACGTAACAAACTGACACTTTTCCGACTTGAAGAATGTGTGATGTTGACACATCACGTCATTTTCAAAGGCATCACATACGTGGCGTTGACTTGATATCATATATGTAGTAATACATTATTGTTCGAGGCGTTTGCGTTATTCACGTGAACGCTTCTTGCAAATAAATGCGTTACTGCTCATATGCCTCGTATGAGCAATCGGAGAGACGAAACAATATATTGGTTGCGTCTCACGGGAATGGGCGTTGGAGGGGCCCATTCTATTCATACAATATTACTATTTTATGTCACGAAAGGGATATATATGCATTGATCCATATTTAGAACGTGCTTCTAAAGGTGTTAGCGCGCTTTTTTGTTGTTCTATCCTTGTTTTACGTCTAATGAATGATAAAGATAGAACGACGAAAAGGTGCACTAACATCTTTAGAAGTACGTCCTGAATATGGACCATTATTTTTATATGACATATATACAGAGTGGTCCACTTAAATCGATCGCGGGAAACAGAAAAATCAAATCATCTTAGATATTTCACTTGTTTTTGATGATACGAAAAAATGTCTAAGGACAAAGTTGCACCATTCGAAGGGGCTATCATGATGACAGAACAAAAATGTTTTCAAGGCTATTTTTTTCGGAGATTCAAAGGTCAAGATAATTTTTTTAAATGGAACTACATATTTTTGTTTGCGCAATTTTATAGCCAACATCGAGAGGAGTTCAGCGACCTATGACAACATGACCTTTAAATGATCTTGAACGCGGGAAACAGAAAAATCAAACTTTATGCTCTTCAACACAAAAATTTATTTAAGGAGGTGTTCGAAATGATGTCCTCCGACTTCAATACATTTTCTAATACGATGCACAAATGATACTCTTACCCTTTCTATCATTTCTGAATTTATACTAGCACATGCATTCAAAATGCGCTCTCTCATGTTCTCTTGTGTAGTTGGTACATCATTGTAAACAGTGTTCTTTAACATTCCCCACAAAAAAGTCTAAAGGATTCAAATCAGGAGAACGTGCTGGCCAACTAATATGTTCTCCTCTTCCTATCCAGTGTTCCGGGAACATTTCATGTAAAACTGTACGTGCAACACGTGCGTTATGAGTCGGACAACCACCATGCTGATACCACATTTGTAAACGAGTTTCTAACGGCACCTCTTCCAATAAGTTTGGTAATTGTTGGGACAAAATATCAGCATATTTTTGACCATTTAATGTACCATCAATAAAGAAAGGGCCAATGATTCGATTGTGTAAAACACTACACCATACATTAAGACTCCATGGACGTTGACGTTCTACTTGTCGAAGCCACCTTGGATTTTCAACGGACCAATAGTGCATATTTCTTCTATTTACTTGTCCATGGTTAGTGAAAGTTGATTCATCGGTAAACAATATTCTGTTGAAGAAGAATTCATTGACCTCCAACTGTTGTAGCGCCCATTGACAAAATTCTATTCGATTAATAAAATCATTTCCATGAAGTTCTTGATGCAATGCAATGTGATATGGATGAAATGAGTGGCATTTAGGAATGCGTAAAACACTTGTCTTGGAAATACCAGTATTTCTTTGTATTTGTCGAGAACTGATATGTGGATTATTTGCCACTGCAGCCAAAACAGTAACTTCTGCTGGTTCATTAGTTTGCAAACGAGGTCGCATTTTCTTACGTGAACGAACACTTCCAGTTTCACGAAATGTTTTAATAAGACGGTCAAAAGCAGCGCGAGACGGTAAACGCTTTTCAGGGTATCTTTGGCCGTACATTCTCTGCGCCTCTGTAGAGCTTCTTCCGCTTTTACCGTAAATAAGAAGCATTTCTATTCTTTCCTCTTTCGTATAATCAGTCATATTTAAACTCTGATATCGAGAAGCTCAGGAAATGAACTGAACGGCGAAAGCATTTCACGATCATAAATATTTACATACACATACACACACGCACACAATACATGTATGGAATCATTTCAATCTTACATTCCATTGAATTCCAGAACATGAGAGTGTTTACCGATGAATCAATGTTCACTAACCATGGACAAGTAAATAGAAGAAATATGAACTATTGGACCGTCGAAAATCTAAGGTGGCTTCGATAAGTAGAACGTCCATGGAGCCTTAGAAAATGTATTGAAGTCGGAGGACATCATTTCGAACACCTCCTTAAATTAATTTTTGTGTTGAAGAGCATAAAGTTTGATTTTTTTGTTTCCCGCGTTCAAGATCATTTAAAGGTCATGTTGTCATAGGTCGTTGAACTCCTCTCGATGATGGCTATACAATTGCGCAAACAAAAATATGTAGTTCCATTAAAAAAATTATCTTGACCTTTGAATCTCCGAAAAAAATAGCCTTGAAAACATTTTTGTTCTGTCATCATGATAGCCCCTTCGAACGGTGCAACTTTTTCCTTAAACATTTTTTCGTATCATCAAAAACAAGTGAAATATCTAAGATGATTGATTTAAGTGGACCACCCTGTATAAACATTTATATACATACATACCTACCTACCTACCTACATACATATATGCGCGCACGCATGTGATGTGTATGTATATATGTATGTACGTATGTATGTATGTATATGTATTTTATATATAAAGTATTATATATACAGGGTGTCCCGGGTTTTAACCTACAAACTGCGGGAGCATATTCTACTAGTGGAAATAAGAAAAAATTCTTATATCGAGTTTGCTTAGAAATGCTTTATTACAAAGTTATAAACCAATATTGAAAAGAAATATGAGATAAGTAACAACGGAACATAGTGTAGAATTTGGAAGGTCGAAGATGTTTATGTTATGTGTATTCACATGTATTCATGTTCACTATGTTGAAACGATTCAGTATGATTGTTACTTTCACAACAGTAGCTGTTAGATTTCAATCGTCGTGTCAACTAGCAATTACTATCAGAATGCCAAAAGTGTTTTCAAATGAGGAATACACTGATATTCATTTCGTGTACGGATTCTGTGACGGAAATGCACGAGCTGCCGTACGAGAGTATCAACGTAGATTTCCTAACAGGAGAGTACCAGATAGATTTAAAGCAACGAATTACTAATTCAGTTACTGAGATGCAACAAAATTTTCAGGAATGTCGTACTGTAACAAATTCTGTACTACGTCGATGTCTAGCTTGTATCGATGTGCAAGGACAACATTTTGAAATGCGTCACTAAATCATTGCGTACTTAATTTTTATTTTTGTGAAAAAATCCGCTGTTACGTATCTCATATTTCTTTTCAATATTGGTTTATAACTTTGTAATAAAGCATTTCTAAGCAAACTCGATATAAGAATTTTTTCTTATTTCCACTAGTAGAATATGCTCCCGCAGTTTGTCGGTTAAAACCCGGGACACCCTGTATATGTATATACAGGGTGTCCCATTTTATATTTGTCAGTAAAATATTTCGATACGACGTCGTTTCAGAGACAAATGTTTCAGACAAAAGTTATATAGCTTCGAGGGAGCAAGATGATGATATTCTCAATTTAATTGTAGATGGCGCCACTTTCGAGATTTCATCATGGCGGCCATTTTTTAAAACGGAAGTCGATTTTTCTCTCTAAATGAAAGTTGTTGCTGATAATGAGACGAATACAACGGTTTTTTGTTTTTTGAAATTGGACCATTTTTCAGTGAGTTACAGTGTTCCAAAGTATACTGTTTTATAATTTAAGTATACACATAAACCAAATCTTGTATCAAAAAATGTTTCTTACAAAAGTTTTATGACTTCAAGGGGGACATAAGATGCTGCCACTGATTTGACCTTGGGTGCACCTGTCAAGGTTAATGTGAAGGTTAACTTTATTTTTAATGGATCTCTTTATTTCTCATTATACAGTCTTGTAGCTTACCTCACATTAATAAAGCACCCCGAAGGGAACAGAAACCTACTACGTCCACGCCGTTGTTCCTGGGTAGCGCTAAAAGTAGGATTGTTGATAGAACGGTACACTTTGGGTAATGCAAATGCCGGCAGTATTGTAACTTGTAGTTCTCATAACTCGAATAATATTTAACGAAAAAATACTTTATTATAGTGTTTTGAAAAGCTCTCGAGGTAAGCTACAAGACTGTATAATGAGAAATAAAGAGATCCATTAAAAATAAAGTTAACCTTCACATTAACCTTGACAGGTGCACCCAAGGTCAAATCAGTGGCAGCATCTTATGTCCCCCTTGAAGTCATAAAACTTTTGTAAGAAACATTTTTTGATACAAGATTTGGTTTATGTGTATACTTAAATTATAAAACAGTATACTTTGGAACACTGTAACTCACTGAAAAATGGTCCAATTTCAAAAAACAAAAAACCGTTGTATTCGTCTCATTATCAGCAACAACTTTCATTTAGAGAGAAAAATCGACTTCCGTTTTAAAAAATGGCCGCCATGATGAAATCTCGAAAGTGGCGCCATCTACAATTAAATTGAGAATATCATCATCTTGCTCCCTCGAAGCTATATAACTTTTGTCTGAAACATTTGTCTCTGAAACGACGTCGTATCGAAATATTTTACTGACAAATATATAATGGGACACCCTGTATATATTAATGAAGTGTGCATTACCGCATACAACATTACCGCATATTATCGAAATAATGTTGGGAAATTGCTTACAGTCCACTTGTCGATCCAAATGCTTCAGAGTTTTGAAGCGCACACGTCTTCCTGACATGTCGGTAATTCTCAAGTCTTTCGGTGGTGTCGCTAGCGGACGGCCGCTGTCACGAAAGCTAGTGAAAAAATAGTTCACTAGCAACTCCAGGATCCCCTTAACAGATTTTATTTTCACATTTTAATTATCGGAATAAATATATAACGTTTACTTTATCGTGTCACATTTTTCTCGAAACAGAGATACAAGTTTTTCGGTTTGGTCAATTAAAATCGGACACCCTATATATTATAATCAAAAGTTGACACCCTGTATAATAAAAATAAGATAGAGTGAGATGCCCTATATAGTAAAAATATTAAAATAAGACCTGTATTGTGTAATAAATTACAAAGTATTTAGATATATCGGTAGCGCTCTCTCGCGGCAGAATTATGAACTGTACAAGATTTTCGTGGTCGACTATGACGACGACGATGACGTTACTCACATGTAAATTTCGGGATTTGGACTTTGGGTCGTAATATCTCCGCTCCTAGGGCACGTAAAAAAAAAACTAAAAGCACTTTTATTATGCAAATCGCACCCAAGCTATCGCATGAACCTACTCAGAACTTGATCAATTCGGCCCTTATTGAGATCTTATAATCTCGGGTACTCGCGTAAAAGAGTCACGGTGCGGTCTCGCGCTGCGCGTATACTTGGCGCGAGACACTACCGTGTCTCTTGATATTATACGTCTATGCGTGCAGCGCATAGCGATCCGAGAGCGAGACATCAGTGGGTCTCGAACCCTCGTCTCGTGAGAGTTACGTACTGTAATCCAGTAAGTATATTCAGTTTAGCGGCCTCATTAAGCTCTTTCGAGACGATTTACACGAAACGAAAGAATCTGGTAGAAACAAGTGTAGCTCTGCCCCGCAAAGCGGAATATTAATCGTTAAAGGTGATCACTTTTCAGGTTAGGAAATCTGTCAAATACATTACTAAATATAATGACAGGTTTCCTAACTTAAAAAGTGGTCTACTTTAATGAGTGATATCTTGCTTCGCGGGGCAAATCGACGCTTTTTTCTGTTTAATTCTTTCGTTTCGCGCAAAACGTCTCGAAAGAGCTTAATGAGGCCGTTAAACTGAATACTTACCGGATTACAATATGTACCTCAACTTTCTTTTCAGATCGGGAATATCTCTTATGTCCATATAATAATAATTGTATATACTAATTTGTGAAAAAGCGTGATTAGATAGTTTTATACGTCTTTGAAGCTGGCACGATGTTCTACGAATATCGAAAAAATATTAAAAGTTCTAATAGCACTTTTCATAGTTCTACAGTTCCTGATAAAAATTAAAAAGAGTTCTGCATTCCTTCTATTGAAAAATCGAAATTGAAAAAATGTACTAACTTCGCGAATCTAGCACGACACTCTCCCCTCTAAAGTACTAAAACGCGTGGAAAATTATTAGTTTTGACTATAGTTCCCGATAGTTTTAATCGAGATTCATATATATATACAGGGTGAGTCACCTAACTTGATGACCTTAAATAAATCGTAACATATGTGCTATATGAAAAAATTGTTCTAACAAAAGTTGCATAGTACGAAGGGGGACACATAGTGCAATGATCATTTGTTTGCTATCTTTCTTTTTTATCGAAATATGAAGGTCACCTTCAGTTTTTTAAATGGGATGCTCAATATTTTTTCTCGGATTCCGATAGAATGTCCAACGCTGAGTAAAAAAGTATTATACTGGTTAGGGTGTAAAGTTAATAGTTACTGAGATAATTGTAAAATACCTTTTATTATTTCAAATATTGCTCGAACTGACGTCCGTCATTCTCAATACAACTGCGTAACCTCTTAATGAACGAACAATTAGCATTCTGAAGCATGTCCGGAGTTATAGCAGCACATGCATTAATAATGCGTTCTCGCATATCCTCTACTGTTGTTGGTGGTTCGCGATATACGTCGTTTTTTATTGTCCCCCATAGAAAGTAATCAAGCGGTGTTAAGTCCGGTGAACGAGCTGGCCATACAACATCACCACCCCGTCCAATCCACCGGTTAGGAAACTGTCTTTGTAATACTCGCCGTGCCTGCTGCGCGTAATGTGCGGGACAACCATCATGTTGGTACCACATTGTTAAACGAATTTGATACGGTACATTTTCTAATAAATTTGGCAGTATTTCAGACAAAAATATCGAATACTTCTGACCTGTTAATGGTTAATAATCCATCAATAAAATACGATCCAATAATATGATTGCCGAGTATACCGCACCAGACGTTCAAACTCCAACGTCGTTGATGATCAATTCACGAAGCCAAAAGGGGTTTTCTACTGACCAATAATGCATGTTCCTTAAATTCACTTGTTCACTGTTTGTGAAGGTAGCTTCATCAGTAAATCACACGTTCTGTAAAAATGCATTATTTGCTTCTATCTCGTGCAGAAACCATTGACAAAACTATACACGATTTTCAAAGTCTCTTCCATGCAGCTCCTGATGCACCGACAAGTGATATGGATGAAATTTCTGAGAATGAAGGATCCGCACAATACTTGTCTGACTAATTGGAAGGCCTTGTGATATTTGCCGTGTACTGATGTGTGGATTGCGGGCAACAGCTGCTAAAACACAAGTAGTATTGTCTTCGTTTGTTGCATGTTTATTGCGTTTGCGTTTCTGTACATTAAAGCTGCCAGTTTCTCTCAGCATTTGACTGAGTCTTAGAAAGGTAGAATGCGACGGTTGATTTCGATCAGGATATTTCTCTGCGTACAAATGTTTAGCCCTCACAGCATTTTCTTCGCACATCCCATAAACAATTATCATATCGTACTTTTCTTTATTACTGACTTTCATATTGCTCCAATAGCACCGTTCTCATGTACAATTCTGACTGTACTACGTTTAACGTGTCAATCACATGTCTAATATCTAAGAAGAACTGTGTTTATAAACACGATTTTGTTGGTATTAATTATTCAAACAACAAATGTACTGAATATACCACTATTATATATTTCGTATTTAACGCTTACAACTTTAATCGATATGGGCTTAACAAAAATAACAGAGGAAGTGATTTCGCGCGCTAACATCGTACAACAAAAGTATCGCTTTATAACATATATATATCGTTTGGCGCGATCCGCAATCAACCCACCAATAATACATAAGGCATACGCTGTATCTAACATTTGATTCGTGCGAGTGTAGCCGTGTAAACCAACAATACTCCCCCTCACGAGCTACTACTCAATTCACCAAACCTAAACCATCTCTAAACTTTACAAACTTAATCTTTGACAAAGCTTTAGTGAAGATGTCCGCATACATCTCTCCTGTACATACATAACTTACATTAATATCACCATGTTTAATAACATCCTTAATATAATGTTCGCGAATATTAATATGTTTCGACTTCAAACTAATAATAGGATTAGTTGTCAATTTTTTAGCAGAAACATTATCATTGTATAACATTATATTCTTTTGTGGACGCCCTAAATCATTAATTAATCTTTTCAAATGTACTGCTTCTTTAGCCGCTTCAGTTAATGACATGTATTCGGCTTCGGCTGTTGATAGAGCTACCGCCTTCTGTTTGCGCGACTCCCAAGATATTGCTCCTCCAGCATAAATAAAATAATATCCAGTATATGATTTTCTATCCAATATGCAAGCTGCCCAATCAGCATCCGCTAATCCAAAAATCGGTTTTCCTGTCCTCTTATATTCCAAAGCGAAATCTTTGGTACCCTGTAAATATCTTAATACACGCTTAGCGGCAACCCAATGGTGTTCGCCAAAACAATTATTAAATTGGTTCAAATAACTAACACAATAACTAATATCAGGGCGCGTTGCTACAGATAAATACATCAAAGAACCGATCAAATTTTGATATGGAAATTTGCAAGTTTTAGTACTCACGTTTTTATCCAATTCCAAACCTGTCTCCATTGGAGTATCCATCAGTTTACAAGTCGTCATATTAAATCTGTCCAAAATATCATTAATGTATTTGCTCTGAGACATCAGCAAACGATCATCTTTCTGCGTAAATTCTATGCCAAGACAATAATGTAACTTTCCTAAATCTCGTATTTGAAACCTTTTCATCAATTTTTCTTTGATCTGTTGTAATATCTCTTCATCGGAATACGCAACAATAATGTCATCTACATATATCCCTAAAAAGATTACTTTGTTGCTTTTAACATATTTGTAAATGCATGGGTCAGCTTCTGACGGTGTAAACCCAATATGCTTCAATGTAGAATTCAATGTCGAATACCATTGCCTTCCTGCCTGTTTTAGGCCGAAAATAGCCTTTTTTAAAAGACATACTTGTTCACCTTTTGCACTTCGAATGTCTTTTAACATGTCTCTGGCCTTTATAAACACGCTGCTAAATTTGCTGTCGCTTTCTTCGGCCATGATTTCACACAAATATTTCTCTAAATTCTTTAATTTCTTCATAAATATTTGCTCTTCAAGTTCTCCGTTTAAAAATGCAGTCGATACATCCCATTGATTTAATTTTAAGTGTTCTTCAACTGCCATTGCCGACAGCAATCTGATGGAGCTCAATTTTGCAACAGGAGCAAAAGTTTCATAATAATCAAGACCTTCTTGTTGGGTAAATCCTTGTGCGACTAATCGAGCCTTTTTTCTTTCAACCGTGCCATCAGGTCCATATTTATCTTTTAATATCATCTTGCAACCAACGACATTTACATTCTTCGGGCAATCTACTATCCTCCATGTATCATTGATTAAATGTGATTTCAACCCCGTTTTAATAGCTTCTTCCCATCTTCTGATGTTTCTTCATGTTTGTGAATGTACGATGTAAAATAATCCTTTAAACAAAACGATGGTTTACGATGACGCACGTCTCGATCGAAATTTGCAGGTGTGTCATTGGCTTCTTCAAAATCTGATCCATCTTCTTCTTCGTCACTATGATGGTCAGTAATTTCGGCATGTGTCTGTTCTTCATTTTCATCTGTAGTGTCAAGCACTGCTTCTTCCGTGTTTTCTTCATTTGCGGATTCTAAGCATTTCTGGTCAATCTCAATTTCTTGTTGTTTTTCTTTATTTGTGACTTGCTTCTCATAATACATTTTATTAAAGATCTTCACGTCTCGGGAAATTTCTATTCTCTTCATTGTAGAAATCCAAATACGATACGCTTTAGCATTCTCGGAATATCCCATAAAAATTCCGTTGTAGTCTTTGGTGTAAATTTTCCACTCTTCCTGTGCTTATTTAACACAAATGCCTTTGATCCAAATATTTGTAAATGGCGAACAGAAGGTATTCTTCCTATCCATTTGTGAAGCGGGGTATCACCTCCAAGAGCTTTGCAAGGTGTTCTGTTGGCCAAATAATTAGCCGTATGTATGGCTTCAGTCCAAAAATGAGCGGGTAAATTTGCTTCAATAATCATGCATCTGGCTTTTTCAATTAATGATTAGATGATGATATCTATTTGACCTTGGTATGACACACACACACACACACACGCACAAAAGAGGTGTAAATCCGACCGTGCAACCTCCACGCGGTACACCCTGGGTAATTCTACCGGAGGTACTGTGCAACCTTCAAGCCTTATAAGTCAAAAAGTACGTAAGAGAAAAAACATTTATTATAGCGTTTCGAAAAGCTCTCGAGCTAAGCTACAAGAATATGTAATAAAAAATAGGGGTTTCCATTTAAGATTTTTATGTTGACCATGACCGGGCTTTCCAAGGTCATACCAAGGTCAAATAGATATCATCATCTAATAGATTTTTTTAAGCCCTATGCTTTTTGTTTGAAACATTTTTCTACTAAATCATTATTTTCCGAGATTTTTAACCGTTCCGGAACTTTTTGCCAGCACTGTATATACAATTTCAGATCGATATTCCACCAATTAACAATTTTTGAATAATTTGTTATATCTGCGTTCAGCACGACACTTAGTGAAAATGCGTCGTGCTGATGATTTTCAGCAGTTCTAACGATAGTTCTCGACAGTTCTGCAAGAGTTCTATGCAATAGAATTACTTTCAAGAAGAGTTAACTATCGTTAGAACTGCTGAAAATCATCAGCACGACGCATTTTCACTAAGTGTCGTGCTGAACGCAGATATAACAAATTATTCAAAAATTGTTAATTGGTGGAATATCGATCTGAAATTGTATATATGTGTGAATCTCGGTTAGAACTACCGGGAACTAAGTCAAAAATAATTTTCCACACGTTTTAGTACTTTAGAGGGGAGAGTGTCGTGCTAGATTTACGAAGTTAGCACGACATTTTTTCAATTTTGATTTTTCAATAGAAGGAATGCGGAACTCTTTTTAATTTTTATCAGGAACTGTAGAACTATGAAAAGTGCTATTAGAACTTTTAATATTTTTTCGATATTGGTAGAACGTCGTGCCAGCTTCACTGACGACATTTTTATTGTGTCATTGTATTATATACAATAACTACAAAAATGCATGATATCTCAATAAAATTACCTTTTTCAAAAAAAAAGTTAAAAAAGGCGCCAAGTATGCGCGTGGTATGTGCTCGAAAAAATCAAAGTGGTAGTTTTTTTAACTTTCAAAAAAAAACTCTACAAAACTAATGATATCTTTTAAACCCGAAGTTTTTTCAAAAAAGAACTCTACAAAACTAATGATATTAACAAATTGCGCCAACTACAATGGGTATTTATGCAAACCAGAAAATCTATTACTTTTTATTATTACTCTTTGGCCGATATTAATTGTTGATTCTTATTCAAAACCATGTTAACTGCAAAAAATTCTTTCAAAAAAGAACTCTGCAAAACTAATGCTAATGCGGCTCTGTGATTGATTTTAACATCTTATGATTGTTTTTAAGACGGTCTTAAAGATTTTATTTGAAAAAAATAAACGATATAATAATATTAAGCAGATATTTTTATACGAATAAATATTTTAATACATATAAATATGTCAATACAAATAAGTGTTTTTTGAAAATACTTGGCGCTGCTAAACCGAATAAAAAATTCTCTTAGTATTTAAATGTAAAAATGTAGTTAATTAAACTTATTCTATACTTAATTCTAATGTTACACACATACACACAATACACACGTGTGCAGAACACACACACACACATTCACAAGAGAGAAAGAAAGAGAATAAGATAATTAACATATTGATTCGGTCTAAAACAATTTTTTATTCGGTTTAGCAGCGCCAAGTATTTTCAAAAAACACTTATTTGTATTGACATGTTTATATGTATTAAAATATTTATTCGTATAAAAATATCTGCTTACTATTATTATATCGTTTATTTTTTTCAAATAAAATCTTTAAGACCGTTGTTATGGCGGCTTCGTTAGCCTCCACGCAGTGATCTACGGGACGTTCCTTCGCGATCGGCGTGGTCGAGAAACTACTTTCCTCTGAATTAAAATAAATGACACCAAGGATATCGAAATATCAACCTTCTTTACTTTCTTGAAGGTACAAAACGTTTGGTTATAAATGTCGCAAGGTTATGACGCTTGGCTAGCGGTACAGCCACGATAGACGACTCGCGACTGTGTGTGTGTCGGTTAAAAACAAAAAGACGCGCGGCTTCGCGGACCGCGGCGACGAACGAACAAAGCCGGGACGAGCCGAAAACGCCCGAATCGCTCACGGGCGCTTCGCGTGAGTTACGGGCGCGTCGCGCAAATTACCGGCGAACAAAATCGTCAAATAAATACTAAACAACCGTCTTAAAAACAATTATAAGATGTTAAAATTAATCACAGAGCCGCATTAGCATTAGTTTTGTAGAGTTCTTTTTTGAAAGAATTTTTTGCAGTTAACATGGTTTTAAATAAGAATCAAAATTAATATCGGCCAAAGAGTAATAATAAAAAGTAATAGATTTTCTGGTTTGCATAAATACCCATTGTAGTTGGCGCAATTTGTTAATATCATTAGTTTTGTAGAGTTCTTTTTTGAAAAAACTTCGGGTTTAAAAGATATCATTAGTTTTGTAGAGTTTTTTTTTGAAAGTTAAAAAAACTACCACATTGATTTTTTCGAGCACATACCACGCGCATACTTGGCGCCTTTTTCTTACTTTTTTTTTGAAAAAGGTAATTTTATCGAGCTTTCAAGAGACACGGTAGTGTCTCGCGCCAAGTATACGCGCAGCGAGACCGCACCGTGACTCTTTTATGCGAAGCGACGCTTTCGCAGACACTCAGATTATTAGATCTTAATAACCGCTGAACGGATGAACTTCTAAGTAGGCTCAATGGATACCTTGGGGTCGAATTATATAATAAAAGTGTTTTTATTTTCCTTGTACGTGCCCTACGAGCGGAGATATGGCGATGCAAAGTCTGAAATTGGAAAATTTCATTTAAGAAACGTCGTCATCGTCGTCATTTGTACAGTCTGTTCTTTTTCGTTGAGATGGCAGCAGCTCCGTTTATACCGACCGGCGGAGATGCTGTTGGTATATCCGTGTGACTCACACATAATGATCATATATAGAGGCTCTACATTAGAAAACTCTAACTTATCGACCCGACCGTCATGTGTAAGTCACACGGATATACGGACAGCATCTCCGCCGGTCAGTGTACGACAAGTGTACGACGCGATGTAGTGAAAGAATTGGAGTGAGAAAAGATATATTTGCGAGAGAACGAGTGAGTGAGTGAGTGAGTGAGAGAGTGAGAGAGCGAGAGGGCGAGTAAGTGAGAGGGCGAGAGGGCGAGTGAGTGATTATAACTTACAGGTCTCATTTTAAAATATAGGGTATCTCACACTACCTTATTATATTATACAGGGTGTCGATTTTTGACTATAATATATAGGGTGTCCTATTATAATTGACCAAACCGAAAAACTCTTATCTCTTTCGAGAACAATTTGACACGATAAAGTAAACGTTATTTATTCCGATGATTAAAATGTGAAAATAACATCTGCTAAGCTATAGTAATCGCTTTCCTCTTTTAACTTCTATATCACTCAATTATATTATAACTTACAGGTCTCATTTTTAAATATAGGGTATCTTACATTACCTTATTATATTATACAAGGTGTCGACTTTTGACTATAATATATAGGGTGTCCGATTTTAATTAATCAACCCGAAAAACTTGTAGTTATAATTCTAGAAACATTTGACGCGATAAATTAAACTTTATTTATTCTGATGATTAATTATACTATACAGTGTGTCGACTTTTGACTATAATATATAGGGTGTCTGATTTTAATTGATCAATCCGAAAAACATGTAGTTATGATTCTACAAAAATTTGACGCGATAAATTAAACTTTATTTATTCCGATGATTAATTATAATATACTGGGTGTTCACTTTTGACTATAATATATAGGGTGTCCGATTTTAAGTGACCACCCGAAAAACTTGTATCTCTGTTTCGAGAAAAATGTGACACGATAAAGTAAACGTTACTACAAAATGTGTGAAATCACAAAAAAATTACCTTTTTAAAAAAAGGTACAAAAAAGCGCCAAGTATAAGCGTCTGAAGTTCTTTCAAAAAAGGACTCTACAAAACTAATGATATGAACAAATTGCGCCAACTACAATAGGTACTTGCAAACCAGAAAATCTATTACTTTATTATTACTCTTTGGCCGATATTCATTGTTGATTCTGATTTAAGACCATCTTAAGTACAATCATAAGATATTTGAAACCAATCACACAGTCGTATTAGCATTTTAAGACATTACTTCAGATCGTCTGGAAATAAGAACGGACTGTGAATACTGGCCTTTAATATTAAAAAATAAAGGACATAATAATATTAAGTAGATATTTTTATATGAATAAATATTTTAATACATATAAATATATTTATTAATACAAATAAGTGTTTTTTCAAAATACTTGACGCTGCTAAACCGAATGAACATGTTAATTGCCTTATTATAATGTAAAACAATATGGTCCATATTCTCAGCTTACTTTTATCAATAAATGCGCGTCTTTATTTCTGATATTCTATAATATATGTAACATGAACTATATACTAAATGCACGCATTTATCATAAAAGTGAGCTGAGAATATGGACCTATGTACTCTAAACTGTCATTACAGAATAATATATTATTAACTGGATATAGCACTTTAATATCAAAGGCCAGTATTCATAGTCCGTTCTTATTTCTAGACGATCTGAAGTAATTGCCTTATTCAGTTTCTTTCTCTCTTGTGAATGCGTGCGTGCGTGCGTATGCGTGTGTATGTGTGGGCGTGTGTGACATTAGAATTAAGCATAGAATAAGTTTAACTACATTTGTACATATATGTATTTAAGCGAGTTGTTATGTAATTTAGAGTCTAAGGAAATTATTGTAATCTTTAGATTAGTTAAGTACTAAGACAATTTTTGATTCGGTTTAGCAGCGCCAAGTATTTTGAAAAAACACTTATTTGTATTAATAAATATATTTCTATGTATTAAAATATTTATTCGTATAAAAATATCTGCTTAATATTATTATGTCCTTTATTTTTTAATATCAAAGGCCAGTATTCACAGTCCGTTCTTATTTCCAGACGATCTGAAGTAATGTCTTAAGATGCTAATACGACTGTATGATTGGTTTCAAATATCTTATGATTGTACTTAAGATGGTCTTAAATCAGAATCAACAATGAATATCGGCCAACGAGTAATAATATAGTAATAGATTATCTGGTTTGCATAAGTACCTATTGTAATTGGCGCAATTTGTTCATATCATTAGTTTTGTAGAGTCCTTTTTTGAAAGAACTTCAGGCGCGTATACTTGGCGCTTTTTGGACATTTTTAAAAAAGGTAATTTTGTTGTGATTTCACACATTTTGTAGTGTGAAGTATTTTATTTTTTTTTATAATATATGAGGAGATGAAAGCCATAGTCCTGTCAGTCAAGGTTTTTAAAAGTATTAACTTACATGTTTATAAAATATAAAATTATATTAAGTATATTTGTGCACAAAAATCAATACATGCAAGAAAAAAGAGTTTACCCCGTCGTTTTTTATTTCGTTTAATAAATAAATATAAATATACATTCTGTACAAAAAGTATCCGGAATTAGTTAATAAAACACAAATTACTTGTTTATTCATAAATATTGATTTTGTCACCTTCAAAATAGGCCCCATCGGATGCAATACACATGTGCCAACGCTTAAGTCCTCAAAACACTTTTCAAACGCTGAAGCTGGTATTGCTTTGAGCTCCTCGTCGTCATCGTCGTCGTCGTCATCAACGTGGTCCTCTCACTCACGCCCTCTCGGTCTCTCATTCACTGGCCCTCTCGCTCTTTCATTCACTTGCCCTCTCGCCCTCTCGCTCTCTCATTCACTCGCTCTCTCGCCCTCTCGCTCTCTCACTCACTCGCTCTCTCATTCACTGGCTCTTTCGCTTCTCATTCACTCGCTCTCTCGCTCTCCCGCTCTCTCATTCACTCTCTCTCTCTCTCTCTCTCTTGCCCTCTCGCTTTCTCACTCACTCACTCACTCACTCACTCACTCGTTCTCTCGCAATATATCTTTTCTTACTCCAACTTCTTGCACTACATCGCGTCGTACACTTGTCGTACACCGACCGGCGGAAATGCTGTCCGTATATCCGTGTGACTTACACATGACGGTCAGGTCGATAAGTTAGAGTTTTCTAATGTAGAGCCTCTACATATGATCATTATGTGTGAGTCACACGGATATACCAACAGCATCTCCGCCGGTCGGTATAAACGGAGCTGCTGCCATCTCGACGAAAAAGAACGAACTGTACAAACGACGATGACGACGACGACGACGACGACGACGACGTTTCTTAAATGAAATTTTCCAATTTTAGACATTGCATCGCCATATCTCCGCTCGTAGGGCACGTACAAGAAAAATAAAAACACTTTTATTATATAATTCGACCCCAAGCTATCCATTGTGCCTACTTAGAAGTTGATCCGTTCAGCGGTTATTGAAATCTAATAATCTGAGTGTCTGCGAAAGCGTCGCTTCGCGTAAGAGTCACGGTGCGGTCTCGCTGCGCATATACTTGGCGCGAGACACTACCGTGTCTCTTGATATGCCTGTAATACAAATAACGGACATTACACAGCAAATATTTACGACACAACTCGCTGGTATTTATATGACGATATGGTGAGTAGACGAAGAGTAGCATCGGATGATGAAGAGGTGGCACCGCACTTAATAATTTATACTATAAAGAATACCAAAAAGGCAACACTTTATTCAGCAAATACAACTTGAAACGTTCTTACTATACTAACAACATTTAAGAATTTTAAATCACTTATGAATTTTTAATCAGTTTAACATATATAATCTCAATCACTCCTCATTTCATGCATTCGATCACTTATGACACGGATGCCCAACGTCCCGCGTATCCCGTCGGTTCGGTCCGCGACCATATTTTAAAAAAATAACAAAAAAGAACAAAAAAAGAACAAAAAATAAAAAAGAACAAAAAACAAAAAAAGAACAAAAAATAAAAAAAGAACAAAAAAATTAAAATAGGGATTGTCATTGTCTCACCTCCACGTGGTAGTCCCTGGGTAATGTAAAGAAGACAATAACTTGACATTAATCTGGCTCGCGGGCAATGATCAAAATTTGAAATCTGGCCCCTCGGAAAAACTAGTTGGGCATCCGTGACGTATGACATACGCACGCACGCACACACATCCGCATACACGCACACACACTACAAGGAGTCGTGAAATACTGTGGAGCTGACGAACAACCACGGGGT